>NC_087476.1:107362904-107662904 GCF_036417665.1 Passer domesticus | reverse complement strand
AGGGGAGGGCTGTGGGTGAAGTGACTGAATCCAGAAACATATGGAGAATGGAAAGGTCTGTGGGTGATCGTAACATCAAAAACATGAAATGAAGTCAGCTGCCATAGTAGAAATGCAAGTTCAGGGACTCTGCTGCAAAGAAATTAAGGAAAATACAAGTGGGAATGAGAAACATTTTTCTGGCTTTCATGGCTATTCATATGGCGAGAAAACTCTCTTTGGGCTCTAGTTTTAAATTGTTTGTGTTTTTTTCATTGATGCTATAGCCTTAAATCACGGTAATATTCCTGAGCATAGAAAAGATAACTTGGGGGGCTCTAGTTTCAGCAGCAGGAGAATTAAACACTGCTTTCAATGTAGCTGCAACCAAAATCCTGCCTTTTTTTCCTCACATTCTGAGCACTGATTCATTAGGCAAACCCAACATTAACAGCAGCTTCTTGCCTTGCCAGGTGGGCCAAAAGAGTTAAACCAAAACAAAGCTGGCAGTTGACTTTTATCCACTTACATCAAATTAAGGGAACTCTCGGCTCTTCATGTGTTTTTTTTCCCTGCAAAGAGAGAAAGTTTGGGAAATCTAAAATCCCTGAGTGCCACAGAAATGTTAGATTTGGGTCTGATTCCTTTCAAAGAGATAATTCATCTCGCTTCCCCCTTAGCCATCAAAAATGAAGAGGCCCAATTTCCAGAACCACACAGCAGCCAGCAGGTCCCTTTGAAATTTTTCTCCTGCATGCTCAGACCCTGGAGCAAGAAGAGCTACTGTCCCTTCTGTGCTGCAGAGGGGAAAAATTTTGGCCACTTCATTAAGATGCCTAAATTTGGCATAAAAGTAATTTACAACCCTAGTTCTGGCTGCCATGATTGGTAATCTCTTCCCATCATCCCCTCCAGATCTTCAGGGGAGGTTTACACAAGGAATTCAGCTTCAGCATGGAGTTGCTACATTACGGGTGAAGGGTCCCGTTGCGACGCTGGATTGTTTTATGGGGGAAAGCAGAAACCAAGATGCTTCAGTGGGAGGGGGGAGAAATATGTCTCTCCAAAGAAGATCAAAGGAGGCAAGGGGGGGGACTGATTTTCGGCAAGAGGAGAGCAGGGCTCATCTCTCTGCCTCTGTGCTATAATTCAAGGCTTGTTTTAGAGACCCATCATACAATTTCTCCTGTAACAGGGTGGGGGGGAGTGTGGGGAGGAGAACTTGGTTAAATTGTAAATGAGTATTTCTTCAAGCGCTCTGAGGAAATATGTTCTTTCCCCGTAGAGCCTATACATTATTTTCATGTAGTTACGGGGCCTCACATTTCCTGGAACTATCAACCAGACCTTAATTCTCCTTACAAGACATCCCTTTAAAATTGTGAAGCTCTCTTAATCAACCTTTGTATCAGCGGCAAATTTGCAGTATGACCTAATTTGAAAGATGTCTTGAAGTGCTGACTCAAAGGGTTGGTGAATAAAAGCCAGTCATTGCCGCTGTGACACTAATGTGATGCAAAACAAAATCGAGTTGCATCAGCTGAACATTAGTTTGCAAAAAATATTAGTGATTGAAGCCACTTGCTGGTCATATTTTATTTATACTTGTGAAATTTATACTTCTTGGGGTCTGAAAAGGCTTTAAAACAAACTTCTGGAGGAGAAGCACGGAGAGACTTTTAAATGGTGAAAAATCCCAGTAGGATCTATACATCTAAGCTGCATCATTTGCACTTCATAATCTCCTCTCTTTTATAGAGCAGGAGGCAGACACATTATTTTAGAACTTTTATTAAAATATTTATACAGCAACAGATGAAAATTCTCATCCTAATATGTCTCTTTGCATTTTTCGATTATGTTCCAAGTCTTTATCTTTTTTTTCCTTCTCTAATTGAAACACAGACGATACTCCTTCATTCTCCGGATAAGTAACTGTCTTAAAATGACTAGCAGTTACTTTGGGACTCAAAGAAATAAAAAGGAAAGAAGGGATTTGGGCCAGAAAGTTTGTGGGGGGAAAAAACATCCCTCACAAAGCAAGGAAACCCCATTCCACCATAGTTTTATTTAACGTCTTCAAAAAAGAAAGAGTGAGTATAAATTATTGAGGGGTTTTTGCTATGATTTTATGGGGACATTGTTTCAATTATTTTTTTTTCTTTTTTTCCCTCTAGCTTCTCTTTTTCATGCTTTCTTAAGGAAATTTATTTGAGCTGCAACAACCTGGCCAGAGAGGAGCAGAGTGCATTTCTTTATCAGTTTCTCAAATATTGGCAGCTAATTTAGACTCCGAAGGGTTATTGAAGAAGCAGGGGTCTAAAGATGAATCAACTCAGCAGAACTATTTTTCCTTGCACTTTTTTTATTATTTTACATTTAAATTGAAATATCAATAATGCAAATCATCTAACATGTGCTGATAAAATGTCTATGACTTTCCACTGTAGTGTCTGAAAACCAGATACATACAGACACACAGAACAAGGGAGACAGGTCATTAATTTAAAATTTAGAGGACCAATAAGTTTTTGATAGCAATGGGTTACTGTGCTAATGATTATTTAGCTTGCTTCATGTAGGGTTAAGTGTGTATGGCTATGTAAAGTGCAGTGCCTTATTGAAGTGAGACAATTTTGTCTCTGAAATGTTATATTCAAAGCACAGGGAGGAAAGCAGCCAGATTATAAGAAACAGTTACTATATGATGGCAAATTTCAAGCTGTTGAGAAGTAGAAGCTGCTACAGTTACAGAAGTAAGTTTTGCTACTGCAGGAGAAAAACCCCAAATAACCATACACAAAACCAAAATACTTCTGAGTTTCCTCTCTGTTTCTTTCTGAAAGCTATTTTAGTATGGCTGTATTTATTGATGGGTGCAAGCACAAAACAGGGAGCATGGCTGGATGTTTTACCTTGCTGGTTATTCTCCTAATTATTCTCATCCTTTCTCTTGGCTTGCCTTAATTTTCTATTTTTTTTTTTTTAAATTTTCTTTTCTTTTACTTATTCTCAAGATGTATATTACCACAATAAGATACTGTGGGATCTGGGGTTTGCTTTTGTATTTTTGAGCTTGAAGGGACATCTTATTATAGACATATAATTCAATACTGTACATATTATTCAAGAAAACTCTGATCATTCTTTTTCAAGTAAAAGGTAACACCACTTCTAAGTTAAAAAACAAGAAAGCTGAAAGTAGCAATAAATGTTTGATAGCCTGTAAATGATTTACAGATTTTTTTTTTACTCCAGCACTCTTCAAGTACAGTATGTTTGTATTTTTTATGTTGTTTATTTTGTCTTTCTAAAGGGATTGCACTTGCTAACCTCACAATTTTGGGTTGTTTATTCTTTATGTGGCTGACTCCTTAACAGCGCTGCCATTTGTGAGTGTTTAGTGTCCTTCAGCCCTCCTAGGAAGTTGTAGGCAGGAATGCTCTAAACCCTCTAGCAGTTTCCTATGGGGAGAGGATGGCAAAGTAACGGCTAATGATCTGGAAGTTAGCTGGAATTCAGAGACAAATACTAAACATAATATATCTACCTACCTGTATATATATAAAAGAGATTTTTTTTCCTAAAAAAGAAGTAAAAAAAAATGCAATGAAAATTTATGACCTTAACATTCCTTCAGGGTCAAGCAATTTATCAAATTCTCTCACTTTCTGGTTTCAATTACACAGCTATTGTGGAAGGAACTTATTTTAGCAGGTTCATTTGCCTCAGTAGGGAATACAGGACTTTGGCCTAATGCTTCACCTTTAGTGCAGGCCATTTGAGCCTTAGAACAAATACCAATCATCACTCTTAGGGGGAAAAAAAAAAAGTAAAAAAAATCTGCATCGGTATGGCCTATTGGAATGGGGTTTCTGTCAAGGTAAACGGTTGTCGGCAATGACTGTGGTAGAGTGGCGATAAATCCCATTTTATTGCTGAAAAATTCCAGCTTCTCTCCATGCCTGACAGCTCCCCACATTCTCGTACCCATTTGGGCAATTTCTGTACTATGTCCATCTGGTTCTTATTACCTCTCAACCTGCCAGTGTCTGATCCAGAAAAAGTGCAGGTCAAAAACAGGGGAAAGAAACCAAGGTGATGGACAAAACAGAAAGAGAGTGATTGAGAGACCAAGTCATGCTTCCTGTTCCTCCCTCCCCAGCCAAGAAAATATGGGTTTGAGTGGAATAAACAAATTTAAGGGAGGCTATTAGCTTAATTATGAAGTTGCTGTCAATGTCCTTAAAATACAAAATTAAATAAATATCAATCCAAAGCTCCAAGCTTTGGTATTGCCACCAAATTTTTGCCCAGGACACTGATGACATCTGCCTAAGTTAAACCTTTCTGGAGAAATGGAAAAACCAAGACTTCAAATCCTTAAATCTTGGAGTCCTGGTGTGACCATTTCATCTGCAGCTTTTTTCACTGTGCCCTTGGCATTAAGAAAGACTAGGCTTGTCTCCAAAAGTTCATTTGGGGGTTCCAAATTGTTTTAGTGGGGCATCAAAAGTATAATTTAATTGAAATTTAAAAAAACAAAAAACAAACCCAAAGTAAAAGTTATGTTAGCTTCCTGATAGAAAAATAAAAAGAAAGGAAAGTCTTTATTTCCATGCAAGTTTTGTGCATACTGGTGAACTCAGACCTGTGTTAGAAAGTCCTCAAAACCCCCTAAAATAAGTAGAGAGAAACTTGATAATTAAAAAAAAAAATTAAATTAAAAAAATTAAAAATAAAAAAATTGGCCCACAACAGCTGAAGTATCAATAAGAAAAAACCCCAAAACCCATAGGGGTACTTGCTCTCCTCCCAACTAAAAGTATTTTGTATGACATTTGTCAAGGACCTCCTAGTGCTATCAGGGGATGTGCCCTGATCCACTTTCAATCTCTCCCTTCAAGGGAGCCCAGTGAATTTAATTGCAATTTCTGTATTTATTCTACATGGAACACCTCATTTCCCACCCAAAACGTTGCTTGCTGTACCCTTTTTCCCTGTAGATCATCACTCCTCAGATCCCGTGGTCTCACATTAGCTTACACAGCCTCTTCCCACATTCCCTGAAGACGCAAGGCAAATTACACCTGACTTTTTGGAGGTAAAAAATCCTAAAAATCTGACTGAATTCTAAGGAGCAGAAACTTCAGTGTGCCCTACCATCTACTCAGAGATCCTTGGGGAGGAGGACTCTTGAGCATCCCACACTGGGTGTCTCACACATGGTGGGATTTTCTGGCAGGTGTAATGGTCTGATCTGGTATCAAAGGGCTGGAAATTGTGGGAGATGTTAGGAATTATGTCCCCGCGGTTTGTACAAACCTTTTGGTTCCCAGAAGCTCAAGATGGGGCTCTAAGAGTGAAACAAGACACAGGGGTACAATTTCCAGAGGAGCTGGAGGAAGATGTTGTCATTGAACAAGGAGATAGGACAGAGAATGAGTAGGAAGGAAAAGGTGGGGAGAGTTCAAGATCTTCCTCCAGAATAGGTGACCTAAAAACACCATGTTGAAAATGTGACATGCACCTCACCACCTGTCCTTGCAACTTCTCCCTCTGATGCTGGTGCATCCATTTAAAATAGGAATTTGGAGAAGATTGCTTTGGTGGGAAAAGTCTTCCTCTCTGCTACCTTTTGGTGTCAGTAATGGCCCTGAGAAATCTGACTGCCTGTGCCTAGGATTTGCTTGCATTTGTCATGGATTATAGAATTAGAATTTTTTTAAAGTATTATTTTCTGCATGTATTTTTCTTTGTTTGGTTGTGGGGGGGCATGACATGCAGATTTAGATGCCAAGATATAAGAAGGTGGTTTGAGACATCTACACAAACCTTGGCTTGAAGACCCATTCAGCCACACTGCTTGGTTTGCCTGTGAAGCCATTGAATACAAAAGAAGCTGATATGAGGGAAAGCCCCAACTTTGACAATAAAAATATGTCAGCATGAAAATGGTTAATGGTGAGTATTATAGCTTCAAAAGAGCCCATTGGCTACCCCTAAAGGATGCCCTGCAATTGTTAAACTCATCAGATGCAACTACCCTTCCTCAGCTAGCCCTTACATTTGTCTGGCTAACAGTAAAAAAATACTATAATAAATCGGTAACATATGTTGCCAGACAAGAATAAGTGATATAAATAAAGAGTCAAGAGACATAGCCCCTCAAGAATAATGTGTAAAGATTTAAACTTCCAATGTATTAGTTAAGCTAGGAACATTTTAGGAGGAACTTGAAAGTGGTGTACTGTTTGTTTATATCATTCCTTCTCTTTTTTTTTTTTTACCCTTCTCTTTTTTCTGCTCTTCAGATTGCATTTTAAATCAAAATGTTCTCCATGACTGACTGCTTTGCAGCACTAGGGTAAGTCCCATTTTTCCATAGCTTAAACAAAAACTATGCCTAAGAAATCTATGCCAGAAAGGCATTTTACTGGGTTTTGGTTTATGAAATAAGCACAATGTTGTGAGGAGGACATCCTCTTTTATTTTATTTTTTTCTCATTTTCTTTTTTTTTACTCCAAACATAGAAAATTGTGCATGTGCAAACACAGCTACTATCAAGAAAGTCAATTCACAGTAAAGGTGACAACTCTCCAAACTAGTAATACATTTACAGCTGCAGCATTAAAAAAGAAAATATAAAACCAAATATGCATTGAGACTTGGCTGGATGTTTTATTTATCTTTTACTTTTATTGAGACATCCTTTGAAAAATGGCATAAAATAAATAGTTTTACAAAGCAACAACATAATCAATCTCTAAATGAGAAAATAAATCAAGGATTTCATTAACTGCTGGTAGCCAGTTTAAATTGTAGTCTTGTCCATAATGTCTATCTATCTATGTATGTCCAAGTTATATTAAAAACCTTTAAATGGCTTTGTAATATCAGCTACATCTAGCTATTATAATAATTAATGATACTGTTTTATAAATCAATATATGTATTCTTGATAAATTCATATCCAGTTAATGGTGTAATTTAAATAAAAAATTAATGTAATAAGGGACATACTGAAATAGGCAGGAAATCTTTAAAGGTTAAGAGGCAAATTTGTCTAAATTCTTTTCTTTGTACCTATTTTTTGAGAAAGCCTCCATTGAAATGCAGCTGATAGCAGGCTGGCTCTCCAGATCGCGCTCTCGCCATTAGTTTTGTTTTAACAGCACCCGGTGAGTTTTTGCAGCCAGAGGAAAAGGGAAAGCCCCTTCAGCAGCAGGAATACTTTCCTTCCTGCTTTCTCATCCTGCTGCAAAACTGCAAACAAAAACAAAAACAAAGACAAAAGCAAAAAGAAAGAAAGTAAAAAAAAAACAAACCCACCACTCCGGCATTTGGCCAGAAGCAGATATGGTAAAAATGTTCTTTTTTTATCATTCCCCCTCGATTCCATATTTGTATTATTACTAAAATATTTTGCTTGTTCTATATGGTGTCATTAAAAAGGTAAAATATGAACATTATGTTCCAGGCATGAAGTGCATTCAGAGGAGTCTGGAAACCCTGCAGACTGTTCAGCGCAGTAAAAAGCTGCTCTTTATCTCTTGTTTTAAATACAGTTAATCCTGTTTATTCAGCAAACACATTTAAGAGCAACTTTGAGGGAAAAAAAAAACCAAAACAAAAAAAGCTGGAAATTGCCTTTTTCTATCTGCAGTGGTGAGAAACTGTGGCTCTGTTCCTTTGCTTTTATTTATAGTCAGTAACCACAAAATGTATCTCTAACAATAACAGGGATTTTAATAGGCAATATTAATTGTTCTTTCCTTAACTTTTGATCTGAAATGTTTCAAACAAAAGCCTGTTGCCTGTTTATACGATGAATTTGTTTGAAGTATATCTTTCTGAAATGATGCAAAACATGACACTTTGTCATTTGGACTGACATGGGACAGAAATGTCATTTTAATCCATTGAGTGATTTTTTTTTTTTGGTTTTCTTTGGGGGGGAGGCAGGTTTTTTTTCAACATTGCTCTGCCTTATTTAGAGCAGCAGTGATCTGCGCAGTTTCTTTTGACACTGATGAGTATTTCAAACCCCTTATACTGAGGGGAGGGAGAAAAAGGAATTTGCTGCCAGCCACAGCGTCGATGCAGCTCCATAAGCCATCACTTATTTGCTAAAAGTTTACATTTCAAATGAGCTTGAAATGCAAAGGTGGGTTTTTTGATGCTGGGACTGTATTTAGGAATGAAGAGAGAAAATAGAGGGAAGATGATTATGATTGTATGGTAAAGACTATCAGGATATTGGTAATACAGCCGTTTAAAATGTATTTTGTTTTTTGATGCAGCTAGGAGCAGGAGATTCACAACCATATCTGGATGCTTAATTTAAGCTTTATAGGAAAAAACATCAAACAGCAGCTTACAGTAACATGCCGAAATACATTACACATTTTAAATATCTTCAGTTAGAAATGTGTGTTATATTTTTTATCCTCCCCTTCTGGGATCACTAACATGCCTCTACCCAGACAAAGCAAGGACAAGTTCCATCTTTAAAAATTATCTGCCTTACAGATCACATTCTCAGGCACGTTCCATGCTTTTTATTACCACGGATAACCTCTTAATGCTATCACAATTTTATACTTGTTAAGTGGACATCTTCCCTATATTTAACTGCAAAAAAAGCGACTTCATTTTGGGGGGTAGGAGGAAGGAGAAATGCTTTGGGATGATTAGAAACATAAGTTTCTATCTTCTGTCACACCAGCCTATCAATTATTCAAAACCCTACTAAATTTAGATGTCTGTTCCTAAAACGTTGTTTGCACTCGTTCCCTGGGAAGATGGAGGCAGCTGATAATTTGGCTAAATTATGCGTTTGAGCCCAATGGTTACAAATGAAAGAGCTGGATTCGGCAGATTTATTTGCCGCTGATGAAAATCCTTGGTAGCATGAATTCAGACCTCCTCCTTCAGGGAGCAAATCGAGGGGTGAGGTGGTGCCCACAGGTATTTATGTGGACCACACCTCATTGTTACAGCAAATAATGTGATGCATCAGTGACTCGGTGGGAGGTTTTACTGATCAATTAGGGACTGGCTACTGGGGGCGAAGGGCCTAAAGCAGCCCCTGAGGTGCTTTGTGCCCCAGGTAGTCATTACCTGAGTGTAAAGACCAATAAAGGGGAAATTATTGCTATTATAGGATGAGATGTGAAGGATGCGGGGTGGACGACTCCGGATCAGGCAGGGTGTAATGCTCTCCTCCCAAACCTGCACTTTGAGCATCCCTGGCTGCTGTGATGGTGTAAAATATCTCCCTTTTCCAGCAGTGTCGGGGTGTGATTGGCAGCAAGTCTGCACCGAGCGTGGGCGTCCTCCCGTGCGCACCAGTCACAGGACGTGAAGGGGGAGTTTTTATAATTTATTTTATTTTTTTTTATAAATAGATAGGCTCTGACAAATAACACCGCCTCTTCACGAAGCTCCTTTGCAGCAGCTAACAGACCTCTGCTGGGTTTATCAGTGACAGAACCTCCTTTCCTAAAGGAAATAATATTTTTGGTGAAGATAATTCGGCTGATATTGCAATAGCTCAGGGGGGCAAAAAGCTGCAGAGCAGAGCTGTTTCCAGCAGCCCTGGGCATGGGGCAACACTGATTGCTGCACCGGGTGTGTTTCACAGGGCCAGGCACGAGAGCGAGAGGAGAGCTGAAAGAAATGCTGCTGACTGTTAAAAATAACAGAATAAATTACAGAATAAAATCAAATCCATGCAACAGAAACACCACCCTTTCTCTTGCAATGACAGTTGGTAATTGCCAAAACACAGACAGCCTTAGGCGAAAAGAAACCAAATCAAACCCCCCAAAAATCCATAAAGAATTTAATTTATATTTAGAAACCAAAATGTTTCAGGCAAACAGCACGCAAATTGCACAAGCCCTTGTGTCGTTCCCCGCTATCCTGTGCTGACTCTTAAGTTACGCTGCTGCGGAACATATCCCCGTTTTTACAACTCTGGCATAAAGGCAGGCGAGTGGCAACGGGGAGGGGAAAAACCCAACCCCCAAAAAAACCCAAAACAAAGGACGTGTGAGGGCTTTCATTTATTTTGATAATCCTCCTCCTGCTCCACAGCGTTTTGCTGTCTTTGTCAAAGTGAATGACAACAATTTGGCCAACTCTCTCTGAGCTGCACTCAACAGTGACAGGCAAATTATCAGAGGCCCTGCACTCCTTATTATCAGAGGAGAAGTCATCAGGAGGACGTGCGGAGGATCCCTCTCCCCTGTCACTATTTGTCAGTGGGACAAGGGCCACTGCTATGGGTAGCTGACAGGTAATTTCAACAATAACAATTACTCCTATTACTGGTGTCATAAACAATTCGCCCAAGGCATGACAATAGCAAAGCTTTATAATTCAATGCCATATAAATAAATGCCAGCAGGTAACAAGTAATTTAGCTCCAATCAGGCCTTGGCCCTGGCATTAATATTGTTATTGCAAGAAAATGGAAAATTGAAAAAATTCAATATGTTAATGAATTAAGAGGGGTTCAAAGGCTAAGGGAGGGGAGACATGATCCAGAATGGGGGGAAGGAAGAAAACAAAAACAAAAGACACAAAATCATTCTTTCAAAGCCAGCACCAATATGTGTTCATACAACCTTATAACTAGGTTTTGATATAGAACATGGTCTTGCTATGCTGCTTTTCAGGTTAGGGCAAAAGGCATGCATGAACCTGAACCCCACCCCTTGCCTCCATCTGCCACACTGTGAAAAACGTGCATCAAAAAATAAACCGAATTTAATGGTTTTATTAAAAACAGAATAATATTTGAAATCTCAGGCAAGACATAGATTTAACAAAGATTAAAGGTTTATTTACAACTCCATTGCTTTATTGTTCACTTCTTGCATGCTTTAATCTTTTTTAAACAAGCTCTGTTCAATCATTGATTCTCAATTTATCAAGAAGAAGGATTTTACTGCACTTTTTCTCTCCCCAAATGTCTTTCATAGGCCACAACACCCTAACTCTCTTACAAGAATGATGATCAGCAGCAAACAAGCTAAAGACCAATATCTTCAAGTCCAACTTCTTGATCAACTCAATTTGCAATTTTACTATTTGTCCAGCAAGACAATGTGGCATCAGGCTGACAGCAGTAAAAGAATTTGAAAATCTCTAATTAGAAGAGCTGTGGAGCAATTAACGCATGTCAAATTTCACTTCATCAAGTGCCACTCTAATTTTCCCACTAAAAATTAATGGACTTTTTTTTGGTGTGTGTGTGTGTGTGCGCCTGTGTCTCTGTGTGCGTGTGTGTGTGTCCCCTCAAGGCAATGTTGATTCAAATCTGCTCAAGATGCAGCGTTGCACAGCTAAGCATCTTCTTGATTACAACCCGACACACTTCTAACTGCTTTCATTCTCACTGCCACAGATACTTTGTCAACAGTCAAATTACGCCATGCTGATAACAATGCATAATGGTCTTCCTCAAAGGAGGCTCCTGTCATGGAGCAGCCTTTCATAAAAACCCACCAGTTTCTTCTCTGGGAAATAGATCTGAATGAAAGGAATTAAGCTTTTGTGGTTCCAGCCATGGTTGCAATGCAATTTTTTAAATTTCATTTCTTGTTTCTTCTTCTTCCTCTCATGCTATAGTTTATTTATTTTTGTACTCACCTGAAATTACGGCAGGGAGTTGTTTAAAGAGTGATACAGAATGGAAAATCTTTATAGTCATTGTTTATACAGGCTTTGCTTTAACCACTTTGCTCCAAGACGTTTTCAAGAGCAACATCCTCCTTTCAGTACCACTCATTTCTTTCTTTTTTTTCCCCCCCTCCTTTTCTTTCTAAAGGTGCAGGGCAGCATCCTGCACTCTTTGCATAAGCACAAGCCCTGCTGACGTCAATGGGAGTTTTTCCGGGGCGAGGGCTGAGCGCCTTGGCTCGCTGCTGTAAACACATTGGGACTTTCTCTTTTAATGGATGGTATTTAGATTCTGTGTGGGGCTTGTTTAACAGGCACGTTTTCCAGAGTCCTCAAACATCGTGGGGCACACAAGACAAATTGTCTTTTTGTCAAAGCAGCATGAGGGCAGAAGAGAAGCACTGAGCTATCACAGGCAGTTTTTGCCTTCCACTCACTGCTCCCTGATCCCCACCTCCCTTTTCCTGGGAGATCAATAACAGCAAAAGTCAGAGGGTGTCATGGGGCAGGATTTCAAACAAGCAGAAGTGGAATTAATAAGAATAACATTCTCCAGAGATATTAATATTTTTTTGCCTGTAAGTGTCAGAGCTGAAGTACAGTTGTCTGCTCCCTTGGAGAGAAGAAGGGTTAGCACCCACAGCCCTTGCCTGTCACTGGGCTTATTGCTGCCAACCACCCCAATGACATGGGTAGGGTATAGAGTCCTTGGTGTGTGCATGTCTGTTTACACTACAAACAAAGCCAAAACCACACATTGTCTTCAATCTGAGCCATCTTTCCATCAATATCTTATTTCTTGCCCAAATAAATGACTGATATTGCAGTGGCTGGTAAGATGGGCTCCTCTTCTCCCAGTTATTTTCTGTATCCTCCCCAACAATATTCACCGCCACCCTGGCAGGTATTAACATTTTGCAATCAACTCTGCCTGATATACTAAGAAATGGGAAATCCAGGATATTTTGTTCCTCAATTCTGGATGTTCCCCTCTTTGTGTCCTCCATCTAGGATGGACAAATGAGTCTTCTCCTAATGACACAGCCCCAGAGCACACACAGTCCTCAAACATCCCCAGACCAACAGCATGGCAGCCACTGGGTCTGCAGGTTAATATATGTATAAGTGCATTTCTTTTTTTTTCCATGTCCTTCTCTAAACTTAAAAATCTCTAACACTGCTTTTAAACAAAGCAGCAATTACATACTTTGCCTCGACAACCTCTCCTTTTTTATTAGGGGACACCCTCCCCCCTCCTCAAAAAATGCTGCCATAAAAACAATAGGCAAGGCCATAATTTAAAGAGAGAAAAATGTGATTATATAACACATCCTGCAGTAATCAATTTTACCTCCAATATCTGCTTTTGTTTTCAAAATGCTAAATAAACAATACATAATGCATCCCTCATCAGCCAAAACCATGAGGGCTCTGTGCTCAAATAACAGGAAACATATTCAATTTTCCTAACAGAAGACAGTTCATTAAGCTGTGCCACATCAAATAAAACTTTAATTTCTCCAGCATCAGAGTCGCAATGAAAGCAATTGAGGAAGATGAGCCATATGGTACTTCTATCAGCAAACACATATTGCTCATTCCCCCAAAGTTTTCTAATTCTGCTCCCCAGACCTGTGTAATATAGATAATGTGCTCTGAGCGCAGCAACCATGAGCTATCTGGTGTACACTTCTAATACTGTATTTAATGGGAAATAATGAATCATAAAAGCCTGCAGAAGACGGCTTTTGCTAACCTAAATCTCAGCTGTAATTTCATTGTTCTGTGCCTAAGATGCTGTTTGCCCTTTTCAAACAGCAGCAGTTGAACATAATTATGCTGCTACAAACCTGGGCTGCAAAAAAGAAAGCCTTCCTAATAGAACCAAGTTTTTATTAACTCTTGAAATCCTGAGCTTGGGGCAATTGCAAGCAGACAGCTGCCTGTCAGGTTTTAGGGTTCATTAAAGCACACGTACACGTATATCTTGATTTCCAGTGCGCAGCCCCACAAATTAAATTGATGATTCCCACATCGGGCCAAAAATGCAACAGGAGAAGGCTGTGAAAAATTAGGAAATCTTCTTGACATCGGGAAATCCGACACTTGTCTGCTCTAACATCTGTAAGTGCCAAAGAAAGAGGGGGATTTTTTTCCTTAAAGGTAAGTCTATTTTTCTTCTTCTTGCCAGATATAAAAATTGTGGTTAGTGCCTGAAGTAAAGGGCCCTCTAAACTTTATAGTGTTTACCCTCCATTTATAAATCCATAATAATCTATTTAATGATATCATAAGGTTAAAAGTTAAACAGCACTGTATTTTCTCTGCCTTTTTCTCCTCTGCCTTTTAGAAAGGCAGGTTTGCCTATCTCCAAGGGACGGACGGTCGGGGCTGTTTTCTGAAGAAGCCTATAGGTAAAGAGGCATCCATATGTTCACACAGGAGGATTCATAAAGGCAAGGACGAGAAGATAAAGGTATTATTCTGACATGATGACCCCTGGAAAATGTCTTTGACTCATCCCAAGTAAGTGAATTTTTTTCCTTCCTCCACCCTCTCCGCCTCCCCTCAAAATATGGGGCTAATTTAAAACATTTTCTAGATATGCTACTTATATATATTGAAAACATATTTTAGTGACTGTGTTTGTTTTGGCAATATATAAACCAAAAAACCATCCCAATTAAATTAAAAAGAGCGACTTTTAAAAGTTAGAGATTGCCTTTTAAAATCTTATTAAAATCAGCATGTTAGATGTCTGTCTTTGAATTAGCTCCGAGGCTTGATTGCTTTCATTACAGCTGCCTGTTTGGGTGCTGCTTGGTGAGTGTTCAAGTCTGGATTTTTTCCCCTCTTCTTCCCCCTCCTCACCCCCCCCCAGCCCCGAGCTGCTTCTTACTACTTGTCAACTTGGATTTTCCCTCCAAATTTGAAAGCAAAACTTGGATTATTATTTTTTTTCTTTTTTGAGTAGTGACAGCCACCCCCACCCTGCCTTCCCCCTTGCAAAATACCACAACCAAAATCACCAGCAATCCGAGTCAGAGACAGACCAACAGGTAATATATACTAAAAATATATATATATTAAAAAATAGCTTAAAAAAGACACCCAAAACACCCACCATGAACAAACCAACACCCCTAAAAAACCCACCCCAAGCCACCAAAAAACTCCGAGCTATCACATTGCTCATAGCCCATGAATGCCTTAAAAACAAATGTTTAAACAGGTTTTCTTTTTTTTTTTTTGAAGCAGCAGAAAACCTCTGCATGCTCCAATGGGTTACAATAACAATGCTCTATTGCAATGTAAAACAAGCTGGAGGAGAAAAAGGTGCTTTTTGTTACCATTTTATCAAAGCTGTTCATCTTCTAGCTGCAGGCAGCATTTTGCTGGAATTGCAGATATTTCTCTGTCCGGGCTCCTTTGTTTGTGCATCTCATTTGCATATATTTATCTCCAGCTGAGGGTGCTTTCAGCTCATTAAGGCCTCCCCTCGCATTATTTCATAAGCCAGCTGCTAGGAGGGATTTCACCTGTGGTGACTGAGAAAAGAGGGGTGAAAAAACCAAATTCTTCATTAAAAAAAAAAAAGGAAAACAAAAAAACCAACAACCAAGGAAATCTTCTGACTCTCTTCCCCTATAAATGGGCACCATTTGTGTTAAACAGCCTCTTGTCATGATAGATGCCTCCTGGGGTCAGGGGGGAAAGTTGATTTGAAGGTCAGCAGTAAAACAACAGACAAACCAGACGCCAAACTGGTTCTTTAGCTGTCGGTGGGAGCAGTGGTACAACCAGGTCTTGAACCTTTTTCAACCTCTAATAAAACAGGGGAAGAATCTGAAGTGGAGCAACCAGGCCCCAGAGGAAAAAAAACAAAAAAAAACAACTCACAAATAATATCAATATCGAGCAGCAACGGGAAACAACGGGGCAGCTCTCAGCGTTACGGCCACTCTGCTATTGTTTCAAGAGCTGGGGAATTAATTCCACTTATTTATTTAAGGCGTGTCAACTCGCTGCCTAAACCTGTTTCGGTGTCAAGATGAATAAAACTTTTATGGCTCATAAAATAGAGCCATTCATCTCCATGGTCTTTGTGGTGCCTGGGTTGTTTGGGCTTTTTTTTTTTCCCCCCTTTCCTCCTGGTAGGCTGAGCTGGGCCAAAATCTCTGTGTCCCATTGCTACCAACTCACTCACAGGAGAAAAGAAAATTTGGACGGGGCATCTCAAGCTAAACCTCTGGGTTTGATTAGAAATTGTAAATGTTAATTCATCATAGTCATGTGCAAAACCCCCATCTCCTCTGTTTCCCTAGTCTAAAACCTACAATGAATTTACATCATCTATATGGAGCTTTGGACCAACAGGTAATAAAATACAATAAAGCTTGCTTTTTATCAGGACACACACAAAAAAATCCCATTAATTATGGTTCATGACTACTCTAAACCAAATGTTCAAATAGTAGTTGGAAATGATGCATAAAATCTCAGCATGTTCTGATAGGTTATAGAGTCAGTGGTTTATTGCAATGTAAAACAAGCCACAGGAAGAGAGGGTGGTTTTGTTTACCATTTTCATCAAAGCTGTTCATCATGTTGATATACTTATGCTATATTGTGACCCTTACATACGTTGCATTTCATATATTTATTTTCCAGGTTGTTGCCACTTTTGCTGCCTTTGCCTCTGAGAAGTTGAGTAAATCCTCTGGCCCCTTTCAAATATTTTCTCATCTGCACTGAATTTCTACTAACAAACCAACTGATAGATACAGACCTAAGAAATATTATTGTCATTGAGTAAGGCTTCATTTTTTTTTTTTTTACTTAATCTGAGGCAATTAGTTCCTGAATAAACACAGACTAAGTAATCTACCTCCTCAAAAGATAATTAGACTTGAAAAGCACTGTTTGGTCCTACCCAAGAAAAGCACAACTTGATTAAAATGTTTTGGAGATTTGCTTTCATTTCTTCCCTTTTGCCCTATAACATCCCAATAACTTTTCTTTTCTCCCCATGCCAAAGCTGGGGTCTCTGTTGGTTGTTGCTGTCCTTTTCCCCCACCTTTCCTAAATCTTTAACCCTGCTTCTCATTTTTCTTTGCCCCTAATCTAATCACTAATTCCTTGGCTTGGCCAAATAGTTAAAAATGTTAAGTGCTGCTCACAATTCCTGCTGCCTCCCCCACGTATCTGTCTCTGTTTATGGAACAGGCCCTGGTTTCCTCCTGCTCTTGTTCAGCTGTAGGTCTGCAGGTCAGGAGACTGTAAATACACACAGTGCTGCCCCAACCCATAAATCTGAGCAAAGGGCAGCCTTATATATTCAGATAAGGGATGTAAGGGGAAGGCAAGAGAGGGGGTGGGGAGGAGGGGGCAGTGCAGGAATCAAAAAAAATGTAAGAAGAGAACCAGGAGATTCTGTGGTGAATGAGGTTCTTTGCCAGACCCCGAATCCAAGCTGCATGCCCGGCTACCTTGCAGGATGTTCCAGCCAGAGATAAATCTGAAATATTCACCCTTCTTCCCACCCTGCCTTGTTTATATATAAATCATTACAAAAAGCATTTTATTACCTTTGGGACAAAGAAATTAAGCACGAGATTTCAATGGCTTTTTCTCCTCCACATCTTTGTTGGTCTATTCCCCGTCCTTCTCTCCCTGCCCCCCCCATTTTATTTCCTGCACCTCTGAAGCTTTCAAGGGAACAGTCCCCCTGTTATTGCTTCTCAGTTCCAAGGTCTTAGAATAAATAACATTGTTATTACTCACTTCACCAATTTCCAAGAAGAAATATTGCTGCAGCAAATGCAAGCAGCACTAATATTTGCAAAGTGATAAATGGATTGTTACATACCTTCCCGTCTGTGTGGCCTCCAGCCATCCTCCGGCCGGCTACATCCCTCCTCGGGGTGGGAGGGAGGCTGCCTTTGAACTTAGCAGGGTCCAGACACTTAGTGCCTTGCACCAGAGCCTGCCCCAAGCCCCCTCCCTCACTCTCTGATGGAGAGATAATTTTTAATGGACCATGCCAGAGATGGTACCGGGACTGGGGGAGAGCAGGAGCCACGTACCAGCACCAAGCAACCATGTGAAGATGCTTTTGGCATGCAATCAGTGTCTGGTGGGTTTTGTTAGTGTTGGGTGCTGCAGGGAGAGGGGTGATAGACCTGGGATGTCCCCAGGAGACAGCTGCTGCTCCACTGCCCTCCCCAGCTCCTGCACACAGCTGCTCTGGTGTGGTACCACATCCCAGGTGCCACAATGACAGCCACCTGCTCTTCTCCAGCTTCCAGTGATGTGAAAAGTACACAGAAAAAGTCTGAAGAGGAGAAAAATTGTTTTTCAAGTTCCCCCCACTCTCCCTCCAAAATGTTTCCAGTGCCTGAATGGGAAGTGCAGTGGATACCTGAGATATCAGGGATACAGATGCTCAGTGGGGTGAAAACTGGAAAGACATATTTCCAAACACCACCATCCTGCTTGCTCATAAAATTTCACTAATTTGCATGAAGTTTTCAGCAAACTTTCTTAACCAAAGCTGAAGTTAGGGAGGTGATAAAGTAGGGAGCAGTCTCCTGGCCTCCCCATTCCAAACCTAGCTACTCACCATGTAACTTCTGAGCTTAAAAATAGATAGCAATTGGAAAATTCATATGGAATAATTAAAAACCAATAAAATTTTGGATTTCTCTTTTTAAGCAGCAATTTATATCTAGCTCTGAGACATGATTTGGGCTCCTTGATTTTATTAAAAAAAAATCTCCAAATCAAATTATTCCTGGGCTGCAAGTCATGCTGAAAAAAGCTCCACTCTGAATTTGCAGTAATTAGAAACAAACCAGCACATTTTCCTTCAGACCCACAAAGAGTAAGTTACTGACATTTCTTGGACTGAGTCTGTTGCATTTCCATGCCGTGGCTCTCAGGATAGGGCCTGGGAGGGTTTGGTTGGACGACTTGAATTTCTTGATGTGATAAACACCCCCACATTAGGTCATTCAGGCACCAAAGGTGATGTAAAAGCCTGTTCTTCACAGGCAGAGCAAAACGAAGCTGCTCCAGAAGCATCATCCCCAGTCCACTACTGCTGGTGTGGCACTGCCCCTGTGGCGGGGGCACCACCAGGAGAAGGGGTGAGAGCACCTTTCCTCACGTGCCCTTCCTGCACAGCCCCTTCCCTTCTGGAGAGGTTGTCAGAAGGCTGAGGAGATGCCCACTGGTGTGTGCAGGTCTCCTGAGGAGGTTAAACCCAGCAGCACAAGCATCTACGTGGTGCCAGCTTGAGTTGTGAGGAGGTGAAGAGTGAGTGCGAAGGTTTCAGCTACCTGGGGTGGAGGTGTTGGCACGGTCTGGCAGTGCTAGCATGTGAATACTGTGCCCACAGGGATGGGGAAGGTGGGAGGTTGAAAGACTTGAGCTACTTATTAGGTTGCTTTTTCCTAAGGGATACCACGATCCATAAAAGGATGAGCAGAATTCAAGGATTGCAGGAAGAAAATTATTCAGAAACTGTTAGCAGAGGTATGAAAGGGTCAATTAGAAAAGAGGACAGAAATATATCTGACATGTTTTCTTCCTGACCAAGGTAAATTCCATCTCCTTTTTTTTTTTTTTTTTTTTTTTTTTTTGTAAGACGAGAAATATTAAAAGGAAGGTCACAAGTTAGAGGAAAGACTAGAAATTCCTTTGGGATGAGCTCTTATGCAAAATAGATACAGTTCACTAGTAACAAAGACCAGATAGTCTTTACTGTTTTTTAAAAAAGAATTAATAGAATCATGGAATTAAAGATTCATTAAGGTTGGTAAAGACCTCCAAGACCATCTAGTCCAACCTTTACACAAATTACCCATAATACTCTCTCATAGACATACCTGTGTGTATGTTTATGCAGCTGTGAATAGGCATGTGATTGTGCACATATATGTAGGCATGCGTACATACCTATAACAAAAACTCAGTGTGCATCAAATGAAAAATAAAATGACCTGCAAAATTATTTAAGGGAAAAAATTATGAAAGTGGTTGAGATCTGGGGCAGCAGTATGGTGAGGAGCTATCCCACTGCTTGGAAATACCCAGAAACCTTCTTAAACATTTATCAGCACCTTTCCTTACTTTAGGAGAAGGGCTGGGAGTGCCCCAAAAGCATGATTCTTCAGGATATTCCTGTCAGACAGGAAACCTTGTGAGAGCAGCATTGCTTGTTCTCTATTCTGCTTCCAGCCCCAGAAAGCACACAGATAAGAAGAAAAATCAAAATAATTGAATATATACAAGACATCCACATTTGTATAAACAACAAGCTTTGAAAAGGGAAAAAGAATCAGGTCTTAATTTTTTATGATTTCTTTTTCTCAAACTAAAAAAAAAAAAGAAGGAAAAGTCAGGCAGTTCTTATTTTATCCAGACCAGTTCATAAATCCCAAGTCATAAATCCACATGATATCCCGGGCTGCTGGATTTTGCATTTGGAGCTCTGAAAGACTGATAGCTGAAAGATTTATAAAATCCCAGGTAGCCAGAGTGCTCCCTATTGGCTCCACATCTGAGAGGTCCCTGCATCCTGCTTAGCCCAGAAAGCTGGATGTATGGGATATATTGTGTTCAAGAAGCAGCACACCCCTACCCTACTATTTTCAGATGTGACTAAAAATTTGAAAGCTAAAAATTTGATCATGTGAGGTGGATGGGCCCTGTTTAGGGACTTTTCTGCACAGACGTGGGGACAGCCACTAACTGGGGCTGCCCAAAAACTGCTGCCACCTTTTGCAAAATTACGCCATGGTTTGTGTCATAGATGTATGATTTACCTTGTGTGGTAGACCTGAACATAAACAGCAGAATTGTTTCAGCTGCTTTGAATATAAGCTTGATTTTGTTTCTTGTAATATCCTTGAGTAGGAGTGACTGCTCAGTAAGAACAACGGATCATCACTAGGCCAGAAGATGATGGTTCTTAGAGGTGAACATGACCAGACCCTCAACAAAAAAATGGTACCTGAGTAAAAGTACAAGTTGCAAACAATTCAGCTGTCAAATCAGCCAGCTCACATTTCCCAAAGAGCGCTGTGAGGTTTTTCTCATCAGTTCAGTGGATGTTACATGTGACCATGTGTATTGGGGTGAAGGCTCCCCAAAACAGACACTCTCAAGACTGATTTGTGCTATTTGTCTGTATACACAGGATACTGAAAAAGTGCTTAAGCCTTCCCTCTCTTACTTTTCTCTATCCTTCCTCAATGACCTTATTCGAACCTAATACTTTTCTCCAGACTTGTAATGACAGACATTTTTAATAAGCTTCTGTTGAATTAATAAAAAGATTTTAAAAAATCCCTCTTCTGCAGTTACAAGATTTGTTTTATAGCTGTAACTAACATCGTTGTTACTGAGAAATTAAATGATTTGCTTTATGTTTCATATATTTTTATTCATGAGTCTGAATATATTGAAAATTTTCCATGAGGAAAATCCTCCTTCACTCTCCTGGAGAAGGAAGGTGGGATCAGCCTGAGCTCTGCCTGTTTGGAGGTTTATTGGAAGCATATTTTCTGGATAAATTTAGATAATTTTTGGTGTTGTTTTTCTGACTCTATTAGTGGAAATTAAGCATTTCAATGGTTTATGCTCACTGTGCAGCATATGTAATGGTTTATGCAGTGGATAATGCATCTCTGCCTTTGATCAGCCACGTGAATTGAGCACCTTGAGTGGCTTGGCTAGCACACCACGGAGCTGCCTGCCTCCAGCACACTTCTTCCCCTTCCAAACCCCTGCTTTCACTAGGAACAGTACTCATTTAAGAGATCAAACTAAACCAGACCAAAGCATTTATATGAGGACTAAGTCAAACTCATGTCTGGAGAGGTTTTTCTTGGTTATTCTTGAAATCAAAGTTTCCCCAAGGCTGTTGGTGTCCCTCAGAGGGTGTCCTCCCTTTCCCATGCAGAACACATTTCTTTCTAAACCTCAAAATGCTGTGGACTCTATTTATGCCATATTACATTATTTCTTGCTGCTTCCTTCCCTTTATCTCTCTTTCAGCTGGGTTAGAGACATCCCGAGCTCGTAGCTATTGAGTGCAACACCACGGCCAGGGATGGGGCTGCCTACTCTACCCACCAGGGCAGTGGGTGCACCATTACTTAATCCAACCTGACTCTACAGGTCAGATGGCCCTGTCCTGCTTCAGGAGGGTGAATTTGCCATGTTTTGCCTCTTTGGCACTTCTAGCACCTTTGACAATGACATTTGGTGCTCTACAGCCACTGATTTTGGGAGCTTTGCTTCAGTGAATATGCCCAAGTCCCCTGATTTTAGCATCTTGAAGTGCTCAGATGGGCTTTGCTCATTGCTCATCGAGAAGATTGGGCTGAAATGAATCCCCTGATGGAGAAGAACTACCAGAGCAGGGTGAAGGGCAAACACTAACTTGTGTCTATTGATCATCCCCTTCAGTCTGCATTACACTTGTGGTGCCTTTGGAAGCACAAGATTACTTTCTCTTTCCAAACAGAGATTTGGGATGTTGAACCTGATCAAATATTATGTTTTGAAGTTTCAAATGTGCAGGTCATCTTAAAGTTTCCTTTTTTTAAAAGCTTCTACAGAAGGTCTTTTCTTGTAATTCTTGTAACCACTTCACTAATTAAAAATGCTATACAAGGACTAGTATTGAGCTATAGAAATGAAAGGTCAATACATGAACAACACTTCATTTGTAAATAATACAGCTCTGTAATCAATTATCTCATTTTCACAGAAGACATATTAATCTACAAGCAAAGAATGGAGACATTTAGAGGATGTACAGAGGGGATCTTTAAATGTTAACTGTTCTTTAGCATGTGCTAAATAAAGAGTTTGGCAGAGTGAAAATGTAGCACACAACACTGACACTCTAGGGAGAGTCTTTAGGTCAAATGATTTGTACCTTCAAAATAGTTCTCCATAGCACTGTAAAGGCTCACTGTTCATAGCAGGGAGGTGGGTTAGTGTTATTTGGATGTTAGTTGTAGCAGGGAAAATAGTGCAAAAATTAGAAAAAAAGGTGATTTGCAAAGAAAAAGGTGCCTGTTTTAATAGATGAATCCGCCCTCTTTGCACTGCTATTTGCTTTCTGTCAGCAGTGTGAAGAGAGTTTTCTTACTTCTAATTTTCCATAAAACCTGGTGCTGGATGCCAGGTTGGAGATTAATCACATTTACAGAAAAAGCTGTGTGGCCAAGTGCCCTCGATGCCCAGGAATGAACTGGGAAATGCTGCTCCAGGAAATGTAGCATCCCACTGAAATCCATGCAGGATTGTTTCCTCTTCCATGGGTTCCAGTGGGAATCCACACAAGGTTTTAAAAATGTAACAGTTCTTGGGTGTTGGAGATCCTGTGCATGACTTCTAAATATCATTAGGGAAAATTACAAGAAGATCCATTCCCTGATGCATAAACAGCTTAGGCTTTTCATCAAATGGAAAGGCTCTTGACACCTCTGTTGGGAGCTGGATAACCCTCTACGCTCATGTACTGCATTTGACTACACAGAGGTGATAGAAAAGCAGCGGATGAATGTAATTTCATTTTCACTTTGCCTGTTTCATTTGTCTGTTTGCATTGGATTTGCAGTACATCCATCCCACACTTGCAGCTTTAAAGTTTCTATCAAATACATGTTTGAACTTAAAGGGGAAAACACTAACCTCTCCACCCCCAACTCTCCCCACACCCAGTTCTTATCATTTTGCTGATTTCATCCCGTTCCCTGCTTGCCCTCCTCTATCCATGGCTGGGTGGGAGGAGTGAGGAGTGGAGTGGTGGGAACAGCCCCACCAATGTGAGCTCTTGCACGAGGGGAGGATCTCCCTCCCATCCCCTTTGCCACAGTCCCCTCTTCCCTCCTCCCACACTTCCTGCCGGCCAAACACATTGCCTAGACCAGGAGGAGGCTAAAAAAAAAAAAAAAAAGAAAGAAAGAAAGAGAGAGAGAATTCTTTTCAGCAGACTTCACAAGCCAAAGTGGAGTTGGGAAGGGTGGAAGTTGGGGAGAAGCTGAACTCTTTGACATCAGTGGGACTCAAGGCTGACTCTAATGTTTTGCCTCACTCCTCTCTGTACTCTTTCCACAAACAGAAGCACTTACCTGTCACATGCTGATTAAGCAAGGCACTATCCCAGCTCCCTCACAGATGGCCAAGGGGACCAGAACAAAGAGCCAAGACCACCAACACCAGCGGTGTGAAGGAGAAGGCAAGCCAGGGATTTAGGGAGGCTTGATCCCCCTCTCTACACTTGGCTGATACCAAGGTTGAATCACCAGCAACAGCAAAGTCCTCATGAAAGCCTTTCCTGGCTTGTGCAGCAGGAAAGCTGGGTATGGAATTGGCACTGGCAAAGGAATGGCACATAGCGAGGTGGCAAGGCAGGAGCCCTGTCTGCCTCCTAATTGATATTGCAGAAAAATGTGAAGATATCCACTTCTTCTTTAAAAACAAAACTTAGGTTAAGATGAAAAAAAAAAAAAACCCCAAAAAACAAAAACCAAAACCCCTAAGCCTAAATATTTCCAGGTTTGCTCACCCCGTGGGTTTGGTGCACTCTGTAGCTGCTTGACCTGCAGGGCCTTTCAAAGCTCTGTGCGAGTCTCTGTGCCAAAATAAATGTTACTTTACCATCAAGTAGGCAGAAGAATGAAAACCGTAAGATGTGTGAGTGAGAAAAAAAGAGCCCAAACAGGAAAACCCCTTTCTTCTCTTTTAAAAGTCCTGGATGATCAAGGCTGTTCTGTTCACTCTGATTTAATCAGTTTGCAGATACCCAAATACACATCCAGCCATGGAAAGTGCTCTCCCTTTGATTCTTTCAAAATCCTTTCTAATTCTCTTTAAATGTTCCAGGGCTTTTTGAAATGATTGCTATCAATGCCAACCAAATGCTTTAGATCTTTTTCTTTTTTTCAGTTTGCCTGTCTTTAAGTACTTGCTTTATTTCTTGCTTTATTTACAGTTACAGCTGTACGTGGAAAAAATATCTAGAAAACAGATCTGGTTTGCTTTAGCCTTTGTGCCATATAGAGTTAGACACTTTAACCTTCTTTACATTTACTTAGTTGCTTTAATGTGATTTCTGTAACCCCTATGCTTTCTTTTTTCCATAAAAGTTATTAAATATTTATAATACAGTAGCCCATACATATCACATAGGTTGGACTTTTATTACGTTAAGCTCAACATAGCTATCTAGTAAATCATAAGTCATTTTCCTCCTAAAAGTTAAAAACCAGGATTTTTCAGCTGGGCTTGGACTGAATTTATGAGGGACCAGCTCAAAAAAAGCTGAGACGGTTAAAACAATAGATAGACTTGTTTAACCAGAAAATAATAGATCTCCTAAAGTGCTGGATCTGCATTGTTTACCCTGCGTAGGAGCACCAGGACATGAGCAATATGCTTGGGAGTCCAGTGCAGCAGCTATGGGTGCTGCTGACTGCTTATGCTAAGGAATGGTCAACAGCTGTTGTAGCCACCATGAGGATGCTGCTGCTTCTTCCATCCCTGCTTCTTCATTCCCTCCCCTCCCTCCCCTTGCCAAGCCATGGCTGTACATGATTTCTCCTCAGCATGAGCCTGCATCCCTTGCTACTGCAATGATACCTCATACACTGCACCCCAGTATGGTGTGGGGTGCTCAGCTCTGTAAAGAAGCCCTCCCTATCTAAGTCCACCCCACCTCCGTGGTGGTGCCTCAAGTGAGGCTAAGATCTCTGTCACCTGGACTCTTCTGTCCTCAGCTAGGTTTGGACAGATGTGCACTGTCTTCTGAAGTTTAGACAGAAAAACCTCTTCCAGGCTTCCTTCCCAAAGGGATCATTTTTGCAGCTAATATTCCTTCATTCACTATCTGTTATGCCATTATTAAAGCACAGCTTTCCAACAACTGGGGAAGAAATACACTCCTTGCTCTGCCACGCTTCCTTCGCCCAGCTCGGAAGCAGGAACCGGGCGGCTGGGTCTGAGGGTGGCTGCCCCCCACCCGCCTTCCTCCAGATAAACTTTCTCCGTGGAAAGAAAAATGGACATTTGTGTTTCAGCAGACCATAAAAATGCCATCTGAAAACTTTTTAAGACTTTTCCAAGTTGGAACTGTCTTGAAAGTCTTCAGACCACATTGCCATATGGAGTGGTGGCATATGGTTTAATGCACGCAACACTGCTGTTCCTGCGTCACCACCCTCCCCTTCCATGACGGGGCCACTCTTCCTGCAGGGATGAATTCATTTTAGGATGGTTCTTCACATGTTTCTGCACTTTCTCCAGTCACTCACATCATTTATGCTCCCAACCAGCCAGGTACAGGAAACATATTATGCTCAGAAACAAGTGGCCTCATCCACACCCCATACATGTTTGCTTTTTCCTCCTCATTCAAAAACTTCCAGTGGAAGCATTTTAAGCTAAACAAAACGCGTATTCTGCTTCAGCTGGAAAGTTTTGGTTTTATTTATTTGTTGAAAAGATTTTTAGCATATTTGGTGTTTTCTCCTCTTTATTCTCACATTCCACACCATTTGGAGTGCTTGGATGACAGACACTCATGATGCTGCTGCTTCTTCCATCACCATTCTTCCACTTAGTCCATCCCCTTGCTGAGCCATAGGCATGTGAGCTTTCTCCCCAACATGAACTTGCATCCCTTCCCTTGCTGCTGCTCTGATGCCTCACTCACCCCATCCCAGTTTGAAGTGAGAGACACAGCTCTGAATAAAACCCCTCTAGAGTTAAATTTTTTAAAACTTCTTTATTTTTTAAACTTCTGTTCCTCTCCTTCCCCACTCTCATTCCTTTTCTCTAGCTTCCTTAATTTTACCTTGCCTTTTCCACTCTGGAAAACCATATATGAAATTATATGAAACAGTATACTTGCCTTTTTGTGTGGTTTCAAAAAGAAAACCAAGACTAATTGAAAAAGATGATGGAACACTTTATTTGGGAGGAAGGTAGGAGGAATTCTTCTTTTTCTCATCTTGAAAATTCTCTCTTGGTTGTTGGGTGGGGTTTTTATTTCACTTACACTACATAGCATAAAGAAATTTCAGACCATGGTCCAGCTCCCCACATTTTTGCTTTGGACTGCCCAAACACTGCCCACAAACAGACCACAAGAGTACAAGATATTTATGTCCAAGGGATTAAAAAAAATATTGATCTGACAGAAATCTGTTATTTGCAGATGGAGTTGTTCAGGTAAGCATCATATACAGTTGCAAAAAGAGGAGATAGCCAGACTGTGAGGGAAAAAATAAATTATGATCTTTACAGCAACAACAACAAGAAGCAACCAAGAATACTCATCAACAGAACATCAAGGTGAAACAACACCAAACAAGTCTAGTTTGCAGGAAGGCTGTCTTTCAGGCAAAATTTCTATTGAAGTGAAGGCTGAAATCTGCGTACTTTGTCCAAGTCATATCCAATTTTTATAAAAATGCACTCTTACTGTGCCTCAGGTGGCCCTGAACACTGTGGGTGTCAGTGAGAAGTAAGTGGTTTTCAGGGAACAGGGTCTGAGGCTGGGATGTGCTATGGGGGAGGTAGATGGGAATCAGGAGCAATGAGCATTAAGCCCTTGGAGGAGAAAACAGGACCTTCTGCTGACTTCAGCACACTAGATCCAGCCATGGATAGTGCTGCTACAGGTAATCAGCAATGGGACAATAAGACAGAAATAAATATTTTTGTTAAAAGGCAAGCAGGACATTTTTGATTTCCCCCCTCCACTTCCCTTACTGGGCATGAAAAAGTGCTACTCAGGCACTCTTTCTTCACTCATAACAAATACACTTTTTCCCCACTCATTTATAACCAATATTTCAACAGACAAATTACAAGTTGAAGTTAAAACTAATAAGAGAGAAAAAAACCAGCCCTTCCCAGTCTTACATGTTGATACACTCATGTCCCACACATGAACCTTGCTGCTCATGTTTTGCACCATCTAAATGCCATATGTGAAGCTCTACTGTCTGTTTTCCTCTCTCTTTCCTCCCTTCCCTCCTTCTTTAAAATAATTTTGTTTGGTTTGAGGGAGAGGGAAGATGGGCAATTTTCCACTGAAATCTGCACAGACCATCTTGATTTTCCTGCCACAGACTCGTGACCCATCTTATCCCATGGGATTGGGACCAATGCGAATTTTTGGACCATATTTATCTCCAGCTTTTTGCTGCTACAGGCCATCAGTGTGTTACCCTGCTCAGAGGTAATATATGGCACATGCTTGGACCTGACTGGAGAACACATTTCCATGGCATAATACACAAAGAATAAACAGGCACTCTCTGTTTTCCAAACCTTCAGGAGAGGCAGTTCCTATGGGCTGAATATTTCTTTATTTCCACATACCAATCTCCCCTTGCTTTCATTCTGCCAAAGAACTTTTCTATCTTATGCACCCACATCCCCTGCAAAAAAAAAAAAAGGTAAATGAGAGAGGCAGTATGTGGGTAATGCGTAACTCCTTTAAAATTTATCATATCTGGGGTTAAAATAATAAAAGATACTTTTTTCCCTCCTTCTAAAAGGGGATTTTATATCCAAAGATACAAAGGTAATACTCTTTGCATTATAGCTTCAATATTTTTCTCCTTTTTTTATCCAACAATAGTGAAAAGATGTGATTTTTACATGCAAATAGGAAGAAAAAGCCTGAACACACCATGGGAACATGTTTAAGAAGTTGATTTATGTTTCATACTGAGCCTTACACCTGCAGTTCAAGCAAAACTCAACTTTGCCGCCCCACAGAGTCTAGTTTATTAGGTATCAAGGAGTCACAAGAAGCCATGTAATTAAAACTGTAATTAACTGGAAAAGGAAAGTGCCACCTGAGTTTTGAGAGGCTGTCAATTTTCTTACCATTACAGCTTTCCTTCTGCTTCTTTTGTCTGTAGGGTGCGTTTTTCCCTCATCTCGATAAAGAAAAACAAATTTGTTTTTTTTTTTCCCTCTCTTTATTAACTAGAGAAGCCACCAAATTCTCTTATGTCTTTACTATCGGGAAAAAATTTAGCCACTCAGTTTTGGGCACGGATGCAGGTTTCTCTCAGCAACATTTGCAGCTGTGTTTGCCAACAGGTGTCAAGTGTGGTCCAGGCAGGAAAAGAAAGCCCTGAAACGTCCTACCGGCAAAAGGGTTAGCTGAGTTCAAAGCCTGTTTTAACAAAACCTAATCAATGCCCCTTAAAAAGGGGATCGGCAGTGCCTTGTTAAAATGCATGACCTCGCTGCAGCAGGCAAGCCAAGCTCCAGGCGCCCCTGGATCCAGCACGTCCCTGGATCCAGCACGTCCCTCCCAAGGCTGCTGGATCCCGACGGAGACCACCGCGGTGTTTCTGCGGGCAGGACCAGGCAGCTGGACAAAAACACGTCCGGGAGAAATATGAGGTCACGTGATGAACTTTGTCAAGCAGAGAATTTAAAAGTGAAAAGGGGCCCAATCCCCTGGCCAAGAAAAGTAAATCTCCCAAAGGTTTGGGTGAGATGTGCAGCCAGTCATGTCCTCCCTCTGCCTCATGTACCCGCTGGGAGCAAAGTCCTGGGGAATCAGAAAGAAGTGTCAGAAGAAACAGATAGTTATTTGATAAGATTTAAAGAAGAAAAGACTTAGACAAGCTTGAAAGAAAGTCATAGTAAAACATAGTTGAAGAGTAATTGCCTAAAAGGATAAAATGATGAGAACAAAGTTATGATCTATCCTAAGGTTCATAACAAGGGAGATTTATGAATGTATAGAAAATTTTGCAGAGGAGATGTTTGTCTTAGACTGGTACATGAAAGGGGTGACTGACATTCTTCATTTTCCATTTAACAGGTGACAATATCCCATCAAGTGAAGTAACAGCCTTGAAAAGGGAAGTTATTGTAAAAGGAAATTTGTTCTTGGTGTCATTCTGATAGGCTTAGGGCTTTTCCCCCCAGCCTTAATTATTTGTGTCCTCTCCCCTCCTGAAATAGCCCCAGCTTGCAAGGCAAAGGTCTTGGGACCCTCTGGGTTTGAAGGCAGATCTTGATCAGCACTAATCTGGGGAAGTGAGCCGGAGGTACCTGCAGCAGATGACACGCCGGGCTCAGCTTCTTATTCAGCTACAAGTCAGCAGGGGCACCCCTGACCATCTGTGGTCTATAAATTACAGTAACACCAGCACACACTGCTTGTAAATCACCAAAGAACAGGCTTTTCCTTATGACACATTACATGAACCCTGTTGGATATTCCAATAAACTCCCATAAACCATCCGATATAAACTCTGGATTATGTTTCTTTGGGGGGCAAGAGAAAAACTTGGACTTTTCTGCACTTGCACAAACTTCTTATGGGTGAAATGAAGTTGTGGCCTGAGCTATGTTGTGTGTTTAAGCACTATATTTTCTTACAAAAGAGATTTCCTCCTCTCTGCCATCACTATTACCATAAATATTTCACTTTCCAAGAGTGCATCAGCCTTGAGGTGACCAGGGTTGCCATTCTTCTGAAGAAAAGAAGCCCCTACTCATTTGAAAAGTCCATTTTTATGTAAGCCTGCATTACTCTATCCTTGCTGCACCAAGCAGAGGTAGATTAATAAACGGGAGAGGCTCACCCACGCCCTTTCCTTTTGGAGGAGCAAGAAGATCCAACACATGACCTCAAGCCTTTGGATATTTCTTATCTGACATGATGGAGCCCATGTCTGCAAGGAGATAGTGTGAGCAGATGTTTTGGCACATGGTTGTGTGTTCCTGCAGTACATGGCTGGTTGGGACCACAGACACTCTGCTGAGAAACCTGGCACTTCAAACTTTCTCCCAAGACCTGACAAAGGACTGCTTTTGAGAATTATATCAGTAAGCCCTGCATTTAACCTGTCATCTGGGGAAAAAAATAATCTGTAAAATAAGTTCAGAATGTGGGGCATAGGCCAAGTGATAAAAGGCACTGTGATAAATATTATTTGACCAGCTTTTTTGCTGACCATGAACAACTGTGGGCTGCAGTGTAGACAGCCTGCAATGGCTTTGTCACAACTCCTTGGCAAGTTCTTTAGTTGAAGCTGAAATCCCAGCCCCTCTCAGGAGGCAGTGGGAGCCCTGCAGCCATCCCACTCATGCACAGCAAGGTTTCCTAAGGTGACATTATTTTTATCTGGGTTTCTAAAGGCTGTTGGAGCTGGGTGCTCACCACGATCCACGTGGGTGTGTGGGTGCGTGGGCACCAACACACGTTTAAATTCATTGGGTGACTGCAATCAGACTGGTCAGATATGCCCCCCTCATGGAGACAGGCAACCAAGGCAGCCATGTCTGCCTCCCCCAGTGGCAATGGGACGAACCCACTGTCTGGGTTCAGAGAATCCACATCTGCAGGAGGAATCCAAGGGAAACTACCAACCCCTGCTCCCTCCACTTCTGAGCTTCGAGTTAATTAATGCTCATGCCAGGACCACCAGCATTGCATGATCCCAGTGTTACCCAGCAAGGCTGCACCTGACTGAAACATTTTGAACACTCTCAGGAGCAATTTTCAACTCACCAGAAGTGTAAATTTGTAGCATTTATTGAATCTAGGTTGGACCTGTCTAGTTAGCTTAGTTTCAGAAAAATTGGTGAATAAAACAAAGTTGACTTTTAAATCTATTTTACTCAGAAGAAAACCCAGTTTTATTTGAATGCTACATGAATTTTTCTGGGGAAAAAAAGAGACAGTTTAATATACAAACATAATTAATCTTTATCAGCACAGAAAAATACTCCATGATTTTCAGTCAGGGAATTTTTACTTTGTAAACTTTTAAATTAAGAAGTAATGTACAAGGAGCATTTTTGCAGTGCTTTTCCATCCAGCAGGTGAACCAAAACCCCACAGTGAGGCAGTGGAAAGCCCTAAACCAGGTCTGGGCATCACGGCACTGAGGCTCTACTGGGCTCATCCATGAAGAACCCCCCCCACTGGGGGTTCCTGACCTTTCAGCCTCCTCCTTTACCTTCCCACTGCCTTCTCCATCAGTCCCTTTCTGTGCACTCTGACAAGAAGAAGTGATAGTGCTATTGCTGGTTTTTAACAAGATTTGGAAGGCGTTCAAGTGCCTGACTAAGTGGTTGGAAACAAGGAAGCAGAAGGATGTTTTGGCATCCTGCGATGTGTGCATGAAGAGCACAGACACAAACACATTGAATGCACATACTGTAAAACAAGATAACAAGGAAAGTACAAACTAATAAAAGCCTATTAAAACATCGTGGAGGCTATTGCTGCTCGCCTGCATGCCTATGTATTTAAAAACCAAATAGTTCATGTGAACGTGCAATTCAAACATGACTGATCATAGATATAACTTTCAGCAACCTTTAAATGCATAATGCCATCCTGTAATTAATGTAGCCTATCCAGAAATTTGAGGGATTTATTGATACTGGCAGAAACATTTACAAATAACTTGGGGAAGTTCATGACATACCTTTTGTCTCAAGGGATTTCATTCATTTTTTTTCCTTTTTTTCCCCCAGCTACCATCAATAATTTCATTCAGAGCCCTTACCATGTGACGACAAATGCTGTTGGAAATCCTCAGCAGAAAGTTTGAAGAAAGTACCAGCATAGAGAAAGAGCCTCATTGTGTTTTTATTTGTTTTGTTCTCTTTCACTTACAGTGAAATATATATAACCATGTCCAAGGGGATTGCTTTTGAGGTCTGCAATGAAAAAAAAAAAAAGAAGCAGACTATAGGCATAGAAAGCTGCAAAAGGATTTAATCCCAGTTTTCCAGGAAAACCTATGGCCATCCCGTTAGCTCCTGCCTGAGCACAAGGCAGGCTCCAGCACTGGAATGTTACCTATTGATTTGACTAGACACACCTGTATGGAGGTAATACAACTTTTATAAGGCAAACTAACAAGGTTGGTGAAAAAATATTTGCATAAAGCCCTTTCCTGGGGGAATGTAGGTGTCAACGCTCTCATCTTCAGAAAGGTGCTGGTTTGAGGGGTTGACGAGGAATTAGGGACAAATCCCAATATTGTGGCACATGTTCCTCATATTCTACAATCACTGCAACTGCAAAACTTGGCCACGACTCTACAGACATGTATTTAAAATTTCTGCAATAACAAGGATAAGGAATATCCCATCCTTTTTCTAGACAGGCTTTCAATACCTGAGGTCTGCTCAGTGCCAGCACACAGTCACAGCATCCAAAGCATCAGATGGCTGGCTATTCTGCTGTTACCAAGCTGTATCTAAGTAGGTTAGTGGAGCGAGCTGGCACATGTTTCCCCTCGCCTGATCTTCCCATTTCTCCACAGTTTCTCTCAATATTGTAAAGAATTTCTTATGTGGGACTATCTTATCATCAGGCAGTATTTTTCCCTGTGAATATTTGTACACACACTCATAGGATTAAACATGGAAAGGCAAAAGAATAACATTTAATTTAGGAAATCGTTCAGGATTTTTTCGTTGCTGTTTGTTTTGTTCTGCTTTGATTTTTTTAAAAAAATCTTTTTTTCTTATATTTTTTTTTCCCTAGGGCCTAAATTTGAGATATTCCTGTCACATGACATGCAAATCAGTCATTTGCACAAAAAAGAAGCCAGCAGTACCTGGGCAGGTACACCAAAATGTGGTTCTCTGTCCCTTGTTTCATTGATTTGAATGCACTGGGTACATTTCAAGCAGCAAGCAGAGACATGCTGTGGTATGAATGGCTCCACTTCAAATACTGGGGGGAGCCCAAGCTCTCTCCACAGCTTCTCCAGCCCTTCCACCTGCTTCCCACTGTACTACATTGAGTGGCTTGGTTTCCTCACACTTTACTTTGCCACATCTTCAAACATTTCCAGTAAAGCAGTGTCTCCAGCTCAGTGTCCACAAGTCGCCACAACAGTAAGCTGGGGCTTTGTTTTTGTAGGAAAGAACCACCATTTTGTGCTTTCTGCTTCATTTAGGGAGAGAGGAGGTAGGTGTTGGCCAAATGGCATATGCCACTTTCCCCCTCCAAGACTGAGGAGGAAGAATTTGTGAATCAGGAACACAAAAGCTTCTCATGAACTCTGGTGGGGGTGGGCTGACCAACCAAATTGGGCATCCCTCTTCCTGTGAGTGGCAGGAGGGCTCCTCTCTGCCCTGAGAGATGAGAGAGCTGTGTTGACACTGAGATTGGGAAGGGTTTATCTCACCAGTAATGAGTTCCCCCCAAAAATGGACATGGGAAACTGCCAGGAGAAGAATCACATGTTGATATTTTCCACCTCTCAAGGGAAAATCAACTTAAAATAGGAATTAAAAATGGAATTTAGCTTCTCACCTTCTCCCACTCTTTTCATTTGGTTTTATATATTTCAGTGTATCTACAGATAATGATTAAAAAATACTTATGCTGTGATAAGCCATCTCTCCAGCATGTTTAGGCACATGACTTCACCATGCTGCCTTCAGGGTGAAGAAGTGTACCAGGGAGTGGACTGAAGTCACCATCCAAGGTGCCTGCAGAAAGCAAACAGCAAGTGGGATCCACCAAATCAGTGCCTTCTCTTCCTACCACTTTTACATGAGAAATTTTTCCTTTTGGCTTTTCTTCTGACAGGGCCATAGATAAAACTGATGCTGTTTCAGGCAATTGAAAAGGAAAAAAGTCAGCTAAACAAACCCAGCCTCTGTCCCCACAGCACCAGGAGAGCCCCACAGAGGCCCCAAAACCCCCCAGGAGCAGCACAGAGGGGTCTGTTGTGCCACCATCAGAAGGCTGAAGTTGTCAGCTGCAGGGATGAAGAATTTGAGGTTGGCTGTGGGAGCACTCTGAGCTCGGGAGGGGTTTGCAGAAATGCAAGCTGGGGTTACATAAAACACTGACTCATGCTGAGAAATCACGAGTTTTGAATGTTTCAGCTGAGGAATGAGCAAAACCTCAAGCTGCATGTTGCTTACAAATCAACAGGAACTGGGGGGTGCCAGGGACCTCTGAAAATCTGGCCTTGCTGCAGGGTGGTTTTTTTTTAAGTTCTGCCACTACTCCTGGGAGGAACCGAGAGCCACGTACACCTGTCAGGGGGAAAATATGGCCCTTTGTTATTTCAAGGGAAATAAGTGTGGGCATTTCAGCTTCACCCATTGGAAAAAATTCCTTGAGACACAGTAAACAGAAGTTAATTTTTTTCTCTCTGTTTTTTTTTCATGCCACTGTGTAGGGTATTGAAAAGTACATCATCCAGAATATTTACTTTTTGTCAGGGTATCTAAGCATGCAAATGTTTGTGGTTTCATTTTCTGGGCAAAAACAGTTGTGGAGTTTGGCAGTCTGTTGGTCTATGGTTTCTGTGAATGCCTGGATGTGGTTCTTCCTGGGGCATTATGGGTTACTCAAATTGTGTCCCATTATACAGGTAATTTGTGTGCCACAAAGATGGTGTGTACATATGCAAAAGAAGCACAAGACTGAGACTTCCTGCCATGTGTTAGAAATACTGGCCAAAATCATTTGCACTGTGATATTTAAATCAGACTTTTAAAATCCCTGGTTGGAGACATATGTAAGCAGTTGATTTTTGGATCCTTTACAATTTTCTCTTCTTATTTACAGTAGGTACTCGGCATCTCTCTCTCTCTCTCTCACAGACACACATGCACATAAAGTCAGTTAAATTATTCAGGGGCTTCAATTAAGCACTGGTTGCCTGATTGTGCTTGTCCAGATTTGAAAAAATTGTTGCCTGATATCAAGCCTTACTTCTCTTTTGGTCACAGTCTCTCTCTCCCCTGAAACACACTGATGGAAAAAATGAAGATGTGCAGATGAGCTGTTCATTTTCAATCAGGTTGGTGTTTAGGTATGGCATCAGGAAAATAAGAGTGTTAGACACACAGTTGTACAGAGGCATCTCAACCACCGTGCTTGGGATGCTTTTGCATCACTGAAGTGTTGATTATCCATCCTAAGCAGAGCCAGATGAGGCCAGAGGAAATGTAGTTAATGGAGAAAAAACTATTGGCAAATTGCATGCTTTTCAACCTCATACAATGGGATAAAAGAAATATGGACTAGTGCTGGGGTCAAAGTTTTTATTATGTGAAGAACGAGATGTGCAAGTGCCTGAGTTTCTGATGTAAAAAAATAAAAATGGTGCTAAGTGTATAAATACACACATACAGATGCATATATATATATATATATATTCATATATATGTATATACATACTAAATATTTATATAAATATTTATTCAGGCCTTTTTGTTTTGCAAAGCCCCCTTCAATTAGCTCCCAGCTAATTTCTCAGTCTGCATTGCAATTACTAACAATTTAATCACCTTATAAACTTTCGTAGTGACTAACACCACATCTATGCTTTTGGCACTCCGTGGTCAGAAGTTGTTTTAGCAACAGCGGTATGTAAAGCAGACACACTATTTGTGAGGCTCAGAGCCCTTAAAAACCATTCCTTTCTCTCTGGGCTATCGACATTCCTGAGCACTCACGATGCAGCTGCCGAGCCGCTGGACAGCCCACATATGGCCGTGTGCTGAACAATAGCAACTCCTTGTTGTTCTTGTTATAGGCATCACCATATGTGTTTATTAGAAACAGCAATAAAATGATGACGGGCTTCTTCAGCTATCCCCGCTGCTTGGGGAAGAGAAAAGCAAGGGAGAGATAAAATCAGAGGGTCCTCCTCAGCTCTGGGGAGCTGGGCAGTGGGTGCAGTCCCACTCTTTAGGGAAGTGTGGGTGTTTATTTACTGGTAACATTGCCAAGTTACTGCTGGTCCTGTAAATGGACACTGAACCTAAATTCTGTTTCATTCCCATTTATTAGAGAGAAATCCTGAATCCTGAAAGTGTTGGCATCTGAAGTCCTATTCCAGCAGGGCCCACCTGTAAGCAACTTGCTAAGTCATGCAGGAGAAACATCCCAGCCCTTTCAAGAGCTTTGGATGAGAACCACCCTTGTCATGTACTTCCATCACAAATAGATAGTGTGGGATCACCCTCATCGTTGGGGCGCCTTGGAAGTACTTTCTACATACAGCAATTTGTGCTGGGGATTTGACGTTTCTCAGATGGAGGAGTTGAGGCAGGCATCAGGAGCCCAAAAATCCCCACAGAAATGGTTTATGGCTGTTTTGACATCAGTGCAAAGACAAGGGAGTCGTAGGGAAGGGGTGTTCAAAGTTGAAAGTGGAGATTAACTAAGACAGTCAAACCAAACAGCTGAATCCTCACATGCTTCAGGTTCTGTATTATTTATTTATGCTTCTACTATTTGCTACACTTTAAAGCAAGAAGAGAAGAAAAAGGAAGTTTGTGAGCAAAACCAGCAGAGTTAGTAATATGATGTATTTCAACATGTAGCCTAACAAAATTTTTATATCCCTGATTGTTATAAACTGTATTCAGAAACACATAAATCATTGGGATTGAGTACTTACACCCAAAGGGAGATGTGAATCTCTGCTTGCATGATCCATATTTTTCATACGCAAATCTTGATATTTCCTTGATAATTAGTAGTTTCCTACTTGCTGTCTTTTTGAGACCAAAATAAAAACCTTGGCCACTGTAAAAAAACCCAAACCAAACCAAACAAAAAAAAACCAGCAACAAAACACAACCAGTTTAAAAAATGAGTTTGCAATGCTGACTTTTATTGATTTTACTGCGACTTTCTAGCTATGAAAGAATGCCATTTCCACTCTTACTAGACTTATTTTTTACTTTCTACCCATAAATGTAAAGAATTCTAGACAATGTTTTACATCCTGGAAACGTTCCCAAAACAGGATTTTCCACTGAGTCTGCAATTCCCTTGGGTTTTCCCTTCCCTTCCCTTCCCTTCCCTTCCCTTCCCTTCCCTTCCCTTCCCTTCCCTTCCCTTCCCTTCCCTTCCCTTCCCTTCCCTTCCCTTCCCTTCCCTTCCCTTCCCTTCCCTTCCCTTCCCTTCCCTTCCCTTCCCTTCCCTTCCCTTCCCTTCCCTTCCCTTCCCTTCCCTTCCCTTCCCTTCCCTTCCCTTCCCTTCCCTTCCCTTCCCTTCCCTTCCCTTCCCTTCCCTTCCCTTCCCTTCCCTTCCCTTCCCTTCCCTTCCCTTCCCTTCCCTTCCCTTCCCTTCCCTTCCCTTCCCTTCCCTTCCCTTCCCTTCCCTTCCCTTCCGACTAAATTGTGTAGTTAACTTAAACGTCAACAAAATCTCTGCCTTATTCTGTATTTGGTCATAAGTTACTTTTTACAGGCTATTGTTTTTTCCCCTCAAAAATTCAAACTGCTTTTTCTTTTGAATGAACCCATCTACTACTTCTTCACTTATCAATTTGGAAATATTGCTGTATGGGTTTCACACAGTTTGATAACTTTGTCTTGGATGGCTCTTTGTCTTGGATTATTTGCTCAGAAGAAAATTGTTTTAAAGCAAGCATCTTAAATTCTGCTTCCTTTTAAGTCTCCTAAAATATCAGTGTGTTCATTAAAAATAACCTGTTTATAACTCTTGAAGGACAACAATGGATCAACAGCTTATTGTACTTCTTTTTTATTAGTAGTAATCCATGTTCTGCACCTCCAAAAGACAATCAGGGCTTTGCCATTCAGTGAAATAAAAGCAGGGTAAGACCATATGGTTCTTGTTAAACAAGCCTCATCTTCCTATTGTTGATACTTATCTCCAAAATAAAGTATTTCTGCAGAAAGCATATTCCCATAGTATATTCTCTTTCCAATGACCAGCTGGTTGCCAGTTTGTTATTTGCACTGCAGTAGACCACTTTCATCTATTTCTATTTCGGTCCAAGAACACCATTTGTACATTGTCCAACTTGGAAATGTTAATTTGACACCATTGGTCACGGGCCTTTTAACTTCAAGTGGCAAACTTCCAGCTAGCTGCCAGTTGAGTATTTACATTGGAATGTTTCTTAGTCCAGAAATAAACTATTTGTTCGCCATAAGCATCAGCAACACACCAATAATTTCTACAATGCATATGTAGAAAGGTGCAATCCCCTTCACTTTGCTGTTGTCTCCTCAATAACCTCCTAAGTAGATCCCTGGGGAGATGCTGCTTGTCTTGAGCCAAGAAAAATGCATCTATTTCCCTCTCTATGCATGTACATAACATTCCTAGAAGTTACACATAACATTCATGGAAGTTTAATGCATATTAAACAGTGAGAAGCAGGACCAAAGTTAGGATGGACAGGCAGGACCCTCACAGGTTCTCCCAAGGCCTCGGATTGCCATAAAGGCTGAAACACCTGGAAGACCTGAGTGCAAAAACATCCAGCTGCTTTGGCATCATCCAAAGCTTCCTGAACACTAAGCTCTCTGCACACAACCACAAGAGAAGTGTTCAGGAAAGAGGCAACACTGCATGTTCTTGAATGCAGATTTTCAGAAAGCAGAGTGGCATGAGTCCCATTGGATTTTGCTTAGGAGATTGCTATTACTTCCGGTAATACAATTTAGGCTTCTTGAAAGAATATTATACTTTGAGCTCTTTTCAATGAAGTAAAAAACAGAGGCAGGAAAAAAAATTCTGCTTGGTTCTGTGATTTAACTTCAAGGAATGTTATGCAGTGGCAAGTGTGTGTTTCATGTACTTTGTTTGACTCTGTTAAAATAAAACATTTCCTTTTTACTTATTCCTGTGTTGACCTGCGGATGGGAGAGGCTAAAGAAAGACTTTAATGAGCTTGAAGTGTAAACCTCATGAATAGAAACCTCCTCCCTTAAGGAAAAAAAAATAGTGACAGTAATGGCCTGTTCTCCCCTTTGTTCTTCCATTTAGTCAGATAATATACCCATCAACTTTAGTATTAATTTTGTTGTTCCAAGTAAAAAAATAAAATATCAGTTTACAGGAGAATTACCACTTGACCCTACAGAAGTACTTTAACATAAGTTTTACTGAGATGTAAAACTTATATTATTGTTTAGCACCTAAAATGCACCTACTGCATTTAGGTCAATATCCCCATTCACCTGCACCTCACAACTGTAAAGAAAATGAAGGTTAAAATGAAATACTGGCCAGCATGAAGAGCAGGGTCCTGAAAATTCTTGTTATGTGAGCTAAGAGAAGGTGTCCTCCTTGCATCAGACTGGACTTCCTCCAAGGTCTCCAGACTCTCCTCCAGAATCCAGAATGGAACAGGGAGAATTTTCAGTGTTAGGGACATGACTTACAAAGTGATTTCGTATCTTAAAGACTCAGATGTTAAAAATATTCCCTTTGCCATAGCAGTCAGGTGTAAGAGGTACATTTCCTACCCACCTACACGGCTGGACTGAGGAGTGATAAGAGACACTCACTGTTGTGAGAAACTGCAACATCTTGGGTAAAACACAGCTGTAGTGTGAAACCCAGGACTTGTGTTTCCAATGCTGCAGCCTACTTGCTCCTGCTGCAGTCAATGTGATTTCTATGTCAGACATAGCAGTTTCAATTCTGACCTTTGCTAAATTCCTACTGCTTGATTTTTTTGTACCCTCAGCATTCCTTTGGGTGGATGAAATGTATACAAGCGTGTAACCATCTATTGTGCATCAACATTTTGATAAACATACATTTTTCTTACCTCACTTAAAGCTCCTCTTACAATCAAATGAAGGCGAACAAAATATTTTGACTTCTCGAAATACATTCTCTTTTCCGGGAGAGCAAATAAATAGACCTGACAAAAAATAATGTCATAACAATCAGAAACTACAACTTGATCCTTGCTGCTGTAACTTGAAACTTGTAAGAGAAGGTTAAAGTAACCAAAGTCTGAATTCCTGGCCACTATAAAAACACCTACTCCTTTTGTGTTGGGTTTTTCTCTATGGCTAATCCTATTTGGGGCAATCTCTGAGCTCAGTACAATAGCAAAGTACTTCCCCAAAATGATGATGAAAATTTGACCATTGGAAATTATTCTTGTTTACTGCAGTCAAACAATATGAAACAGGAGCAGGCAGAACTGTGGACCAGGGGAGGGTCTTGGACCTCAAGGGAGGAAGAAAATCAACCCCCTCTCAGAAGAAACGCCATCAAGGAAAAACAAGAGTCTGTAAAAAGGTAACAGGCCTAAGAAGAATGATGAGGAGACTTTGGAAGAACCCCAGGACACCAGAGAAAAGAGGTTGAGCTGTTGAAGTAAGACTCAGAAAACTTAAAAAGAGGGGCCTGGAGCTAATCTTTCTGCTGGTTTATTTTTTCCCCCAGTTTGTTTATTTGCTACAATTCAGATTTTAGAGCAATTAGTAAAATATCATGCAAATATTCCCTGTGTGACTGCACATGAATAACTTCAATTTTGCTAAACATTTGTCTCATTCCAAAATACATCTGCTGTTTGCATTAAGATAATCTGCTGAAATATTGGGAAGTAAATTACAGTTTTTATAAGATATTTATGAAACATCTTCTTATTTGTATACTAAATATCTTTGACTATCTCGGCCTGGTTTTTGGCTGACGTTTGCCTTCCCCAGGAGCATCCATGCCCTGTTTCAATTACAGACTGGGCTAAGTACCATCTTGTGGAAAAGCTCCAGTTGGCTGGGAATGGCTCAGTGTACATTCATAACGGGCTGAGGGAGTAGTATTTTATCTGCCAGCAGCCTATGACAGAAAATTAAAAAAAAAAATCCAACCCAAAAACAAAATACAAGGTTGCACACATGCACAAATTACATGGTTTTGTAGAAATTCTGACATGACACCACAGGAGTATGTGTCCCTCCACTCAGATGCTTCTATAAATGCCCTCATGGAGAAACAACAATTAGGCTTGGAGGCTGCTCCCAGTCCCTGCTTGGTGAACACACGGCATACAGGAAAGTAAATCAAAACCATTTTTGACTGTTTCATTCTCTCAGGGTTGTCCCAGTTTCTTTTCATGCAGAATAGTCCTAAGGGGTTGGTTAGTATTGCTGCAGCCCAGCTGAGTTTGTGTGTAGCTCAGTTTCCAAATTTTCAAAGGAGATGTGAAAAATCAGGTCATATCCTCCAGCACTGACTTTTGAGGTGGGACCAGCAATCATAACCCCAAGGGATGCCCCCATGAGGACACACACGGGCTGGTTGAAGAAGGTGGAGGATAACAAAGAACCAGATCTGTGTGCTACTGGAATTGGAGAATATTGCTGTTGTACAGTCAGAGACAGACCTGCAGTAGCTTCAAGCCTGGGTAGACAGAGTTGTCGGAACTCAGGGCATGCAGTGAAACCCTCCTGAGATGCAGATAAATCTTAGATCTCTGCCATAGCTTGTTCTATGCAGAATCTGCATTGCTGGCAGTCCCCAAAACACTTAATGAAAATTAGCTGTGCCCATGTGAGCATGAACACTCCTGTAAAACTAGAAGTTATGCCTATGTATCCCTTAAAACCCAGCCTAGACCTCTCAGGAGCTGCCATGGCCCCACAGCCAATGTGTAGCTGTACTGTGTGCTGTCTAGAAAGCCACCAAGGAGCTTTTGACTCTCCAAACTTCTCTGACTATCTGAGACTTTGTGCCCATTCATTGATAATGACTTAGTGTGGATTCCTTGTCCGCATATACGGTGTTTCTGGCTTGGAGGGTTTTGAAGGTTCAGAGGTGCTAGCAGTGGAATTTGGATGTGCAAATCAGATTAGCACTGTGTCTATTTCATTCCATTCAAAGCTGCTCCATCCCTGCTCGACAGGTTAAAATTGAATGTCCATTTTAAAAGAAAATTAACTAAAAAAAGGAAGCCAGAGGCACATGGTTTTGCATTTAGATGATCTAAATTCTGGATGAAGAAGTCTGGGGAAGAGATAAGGAGATTGAAACACTTCAACACCCCTTGTCATCTTTACTCACAAATCCCACTTTGATTTGTTATTAATATTACCTACATGGAGTCCAGCTTTAAAAATAATAAAAGGATTGTATGACCTGACTCGCCCTTGTCTTGCTTGGACCCCACACTGTAGCTACAACACCGCTTGTTTGGTCACATATTTGATTGGCCCAAGGACTCCCAAATTGATGTAAGAGGGCAGGGAAGCAAGTAGGAGGGGGTGTCTCAGCACAGATCAGTTCTCTGACTCTCACAGCAAAATTCTGCCAGCCTGTGGCTCTGTGGCCAGGTTCAGGCTGCCTCACCAAGGTCTATTGGTACCCACACACTGTGCTGAGCCCTGCCTGCTGTCCCAGCTCTGTGGAGCCAAGGGCTCTGGCAGGGACCACACTGGCAATTGTGCAACCCTGCTCAGCCACAGATGTCCTCTGGCACCAGCAGCACAATAGTGGGCCTGTTGGTAAACGGGAATTGTTTCCCTGCCACAATAGGGCTCTGGATGAAATCATTCCCCGATACCAGGCAGCCTCGACGTGCTTCCTCTGCTCCCCACCCTGGTTTAGTTGGTAGTGCCTTCCTGCTCCCTGTGGGCGACAAGTCCCTCATAAAATGACAACACAATAAAACAAAATAATAATGGAATCCATATAAGGCTTGATGTCTTCATTGCTTCTAAGAAAAAGTGCCAAGGGAGCTTCACCTGAACAGAGGCAGCAGATTCTCAGCACTGGCAAAGATTTTTTAAGAGGAGGAAAGAACATTTTTCAAGCCCTGGATGCCAGCATCTGTCTCACACGTCCTCAACTATACACCTACATAGGAAAAAAGCAGGCAGCTACAGGAAATGAATCCCTGGGTCTGGCAGGTATATTTGGAGTTAAGCTCACCTTAACATCTCGGGGCTATCTGAGAAGGGAGATGACTGCTGGCAGTCTCATCACAGAAGCTTTGGCGAGGCTGGACTGCTCCCACTGTCTCCCTGGTGGCATGGGGGACCATCAGGCTCTAGCAGAACATTTTGTGGTCAGAGTAATTGCATTGTGTTGTCTTAAAACTGCCGAGGCGTGGCCCTAAATAAAACCAGAGCCCCGGTCTCACTCCAGCCCCCAGCTCCCTGTGCATGCAGTCTGATGCATGGCCCAGTCCAACCCTGTTGCCCTGCTTTTATTTTAGACATATGATTATTAATGAACTTTTAATTGCATAGAGGGGAAAAAAAGATAAACATATGATTTGGGACAAATACATACATGTCACTCTCTCTCATAGCCCTCTGTATTTTGGTGTCCTAGAACCTAAATGCACCATTTAATTATTTGTGCTGGCAGTGCCAGAGAAACCTACTATTTATTTATATGGTTAAATCAGCTGCAGATGTGACTGTGCTTTTTCCTTCTTTCTTTCTTTCCTTCACTGTTGGCATTTCTGACATCTCCAGGATGTTCCCCCCACCCCCTTGTTCAATGAGGGCATCTGAAAAGCATTGGGAAATGGCCTACTGGCCCCTCTCAAGTCCTGTCCACAGGGATGGGCATCCCACATCACTCTCAAAGGACAGTGCTATTCTCCTGCACAAAAGCAAGGCTTGACAAATTAAGACTTCAAACACCAGGAACTGAGAAAAGGAAAATTTCCTGTGCCCAGGAGAGCTCCTCTGGTGAAGGAATTCCCACAGCTGAGACCTCACAGCACCTGTGGGGCTGCGCTGGAGGAACTGAGTATAGCAGGGAAAGAGAATCATGTTGCTTTCTGAGAAGCCCAAACCAATTTTTGTCCCTACTAACAAGCAAGTACTTTTTTTTTTTTTTTTTGAGCCAGTAAGATATTGAAGTGATGTCTGCTTTTCATTTTTTTTTGAGGGCAGGGACTGTATGGAGCATCTGTCTAAGCTGGGCTTTGGCAGAACCTACTGCCTGGCCACCACTGTGACTTGCTTGCATCAGCCATGCCTTGTGGTTTGGGTTTCAGCCTGTGAAAATCAGGTTTAGCATTAGCTTTCAGCATTACCCAGGTGACACAATGAAGTCAGAGATGCTTGTTTGACTTTCAGAAATGCTATCAATTTTTGCATTATTATTTTTCCACCCGGTATCATGGTTCTTTTCTTGAACAGAATTTGCATAAGCAGGGTACCAGCCGCTCCAAGCAGCATGCCAACAATTACCATCCAGAATCAGGACAAATATTGCTCCATCCCTTTTGGCAGGAGAAGGCAATCTCTTTCTGCTTTACCTGGAAGACAGTCATCAAGACTAAGTGTCCCTGGGAAGAAATTTAACACTACACCCAGAAAATGCACTTCAGATTCTTTTGGCCAGAGACTGATGTTTCCTAGTACCATTCTAGGATGCTTAAATGATGTGATAATAGGTGGAGTAGAAGCATTTAGGAGGTAGGACTGTTAGGAAGCGATGATTTGTTTTTGAACTTCCAAACGTACTAACAGCTGATGTTCATGTGTTGAACCAAGGTAGCCCAGATAATTTCCAAAGACAAACACCATCTATCTAAGGGCATTTCCAAGTACCATTTGTAAAACTGCTCTTGGGGAGGCTGGTCACAACATGACAGACACACTCTCTTTATATTGACCTATATATGAGGAGGATAACTTGGTTTCTCTGGTTCACTTTGTAGCAATTATCCACTCTGTAATCTGGTTCATTCTATATTATATGAAAAGGTAAAATATCCATGAAACTGTTTCACCCATACATTTGTATACACGCAAAGGCTCAAGTTGTATTTAAATATGTATATTTATTATGTTTTGTTAGTTATCTACATTTAATTGTTTTCTTTTTTATATTTTGTTTTTCTCATAAAAATGCATAGAAGCCTAGACATATATACATATGTATGCATGCATACAAAGGTATTGCATGTATATTCAATAATATGCAGTATGTCTATAAATACATATGTATACATATATGCATATATGTATATACAGATTTACACAGACATATATAAATGTACGTGCATGTCTCTACCTATCCATATGTATGGGCACATGCTGGGTGTATAAAATGACTGACTACTCAAGCCCTGTTCCAAGGCACACTGAGTGCCATGAAACAGACCATGAGCCTTCACAACACCTCCCAGGCTAGACATGCAAGCAAGTCCACTGCGACATAACAGCATTCTCCCTCTTACACATTGTGAGCTGCCTTCATCAAAATTCAACAAATTTTTAAAGAGGTTTTTTTGCAGCCACTATTCACAAGCCTTATTTTTCTCCTGGTCTCAGTAAAGCCATCATCCTCTGTGCCTGGCTGCCAACTTCTCCTGGGGCAAGGGCAGCATAACCAAACCAGGTTTGGTTATTTGGGTTATTTGGTATAAAGCACTGATTGCTGACTTTATTGCCATTTATCTGGCATACCCGGAAAACCTGAAATATTTTAAAATTATCTCTAAAATTACTTCTTATGTCTTATTCCATAGCAGGCATGTTGCAAACAGCATGCAGGTTCCTCAGCAGTTCACTGAGCCAACTGAACTACATGTATTTTTTGTGAGTTTCAAGTGCATGGAGCAGCCTGTCTGCTGGCTGATGATGGCCTTGCTCTGCAGTGTTTTGGCACCTCCCGGGTGTGGCTGTGCCCGCCGAAGGGCCGCACTCCGGCTGCGCGCCTCGCTGCCGGGAAAAGTGCCGGAGGCTGCAGGGGACTGGGTCCCGGCCCGCAGCGCTGCAAGGCACTACAGTGCCATTTTGAATTAAAATATTTATTCCTGACAGCTTGCAAGAGGGGAAGAAAAAATAAAAAAGCAAAGCTGGCCATAATTCAAAGTCTCTGCAAAGTCACTGGGAATCTTCCAAAAGGCTTCAGTGAGAGCAGGATTAACTCCCCCTCACATATACATAAAATTTGTTGTCTTTTGCATATCAAAGTGGTGAAGCCTCTCTTCTCTTCAGCTATTGCTTTTAAGTGTACTATGAACAGAGCATAATCTATCCAAATGAAAAAAAGTCATTGACAAGGAAGACTTGCTCAAATGCTGAGACAACCTTGGCCACGTTCCTGCAGCGAGAGCAGCACCAATAAAGACGTGGGCTGGTCTCTAGATGCTATCGATAATGTGATTTGGATGCTTGTTCAAAAACCCTTGCTACATCTCCCGTGTTGTTTATTCTGCTAAACCTTTCCTCATCCTATCCTCACCCCCTTGCCCTCCCTCCCACACGTGCAAGGATGCCATATCGCAGCCAAGCTGCCAAGGGGTGGGACACCTCTAGATTTCTCCCAGCTGCAGTAGCAGACACTAAAGAATCCACAAAACCAAGAAAAATTAAAATGGCAAAAGGAAAACTTCCCAAGCTGTGCTTGCTTGTTGAGGGGCTTCACACAACTCCACTTCTCAAATTTTAGCTTCACTGCCCTTGTATTCTCCATAAGCTCAGTCAAGTCTTTGTAGATCAGATATGACTTTACCTAATATGTAATTTCTGTGGATTTTTCTAAATCCCTCCTCTCCTCTGAGGAGTTGTTCACTGATGCCTGTGAAATCCATTGATACATTCAGTCTGGAAATCTGGTTAATAATTAGGCTGATGAGACAACCTATTAAAAGGACCTGAACGAAGCCAGATCACCCACTGCCCCACGAGCTTCTCATGACTGGAAGGAAGGAGAAGTGACAAAAAAATGACAAACACCATTGTCCACCACACCCCAAATTCTCTTTTCTCAGCAATTTGAAGTCGTTGTCTCAACTACATGCAAGGAACTTGTATGCTGTTCCAGAAAAAGCACATTTATTAAATGGGGATTTACAATAGGATTGAACCAAAGAGTCAGTGCTGAAGAGGGGTGAGGCTGCAGAGATTTCACCTGTCTGGCCACATCCAGGCTGTGTGGTCATATCCAAGAGACAGATATCTAACAGACATTGGACCAGAAGATACACTCATATATACATCAATGCATGTGTTCACATAAAATCCCACTGTGAATCTATGAAAACCCTGAGGATGAGCACAGGCTGGTCTTCATTAGTATTTGGACAGAAAAAATCTGCTTCCTTTTCTTATTTCTGGGCACTGAAAAACATCAGCACATTTTAGGAACTTGAAATATTTTCAGTATGTGCTTGGCCCAGCTTTTCTATGCACCCAGGGAATTATGGAAATACAGAAGACTGATGGAGCTGCTGGAGAGAGCAGTGGCATGGTTGTGCCCAAACCAGCAAACAGAAGAGCTTTTCCAGTGCATGCTGAAAATTCAGATTCTATCCAAGTCTTTGGAGAGCAGATGTCAATTATGAATCACATGATTACTCTGCCATATTTTTCTGGGTTATGCTCATTGACTTAGATAAGGTATCATTTTTCACCTACAAAATATGCTGCATATACAATAAATAATATGCACAGTACCATAATAAATATTCAGTATATATGGCGTGTGCATTATAGTGGTCCTGGTAGAGTTATAGCAGAATAGTCAAGGCTGAATTGGCATTTTCATTATAAAGGCTGATAATTCAAGATCAGTAGCAAAAGACAATGAAATACCATCTGCTCTCACACAAACAGCTTTTACAGAGGGGTTTTAAGGTCTTGATGCAAGCACTTCTGCAGAGAGGACAAAAATGAGAGAGCTCCTGAGACATGTCTCTCGCTGTCAAAACCTTTCATCTGATTTTGTTCCCACTTAGATGGCAGTTGATGCTTTTCCTAAATCTCCGACTTCTGGAGCTGGAAGATATTGTGAGCACTAGTGTTCTCATAGGAGATATAAAGAAGTGGTTCCTAGACTTACTGCCACAATAAAAAAGCTTGTAAATGCAAACTCTGCAGCTCACCAACCAATATATAGATGGGGTTAAATAGTCCTCTCTGCCATGCCTGGACTTCTCGACACTGCAGAGCAGCAACACACCCTCAGCACTTGCTCAAGTCCAGGATGGTGTGGGCTGGGGCAGGTGATGACCTCTTCCAGTGGTACCAAGTTCAGTAACTGAACCACTGTAACCATTTTACAATGTCACATATTTCCAAGGATCTGGCCTCCTTGAACCGAGAATTACTATCTCTTTTTAATGTCATAATGTATCTTGTATGTGATGGCATGACAAGAACTCAATTAAATGCTGCTGACCCAGCCATATCACTGACTTATACAAACCCATTTTGGTAGCCTTAAGGAAACTGTTTTATACCCTTTCAACTTCTTTGTGATGGCTGCAGCCCTTCAGGTGGAGGTTGCACACAAATGGCTTCATCTCAGCTGAAGTTTTGGAGCACTGCCTGGAGGTGTTCAAAATGGGACTGGATGGACCTGGGTGAGCAGCTTTGCTGGTGAGGAGGCAGAGGGGGTGTTTTCCAGCAGAGGGTGTTAAAAAAGAAGTGGGAGGCCTGGTGGTGGGTGACAACCTCTTCTTTTAGCACATCTGCTTGCAGAGGGCACGTCTGTTTACACCTTAAACTAATCACAGTGACAACCAGCAGTGAAAACCTGGATGCGGGAAAATCCGTGGGAATTTTGCCCAGACTTTTCCCTTGAGTTGTTAGACTGACGGTTCAAATGTATTTCTTCCAGTATATGGTACCTTTCCCTCCAACAACCAAATTTATACTGACTTTTAGCTCAAACCCAGGAGGCACCTAAGCATCTTCCCCCCAGTTCCTAGGACAATAAAAGGATGTTGATGTTTCAGGGTGCAAATACAGGTAAGTGGAAAAAGCTACCTGTGACCATATTGACCATGTAACTGCTCCCTGCCCATCCTGACACGTCTAACAGGTGAGTTTGACCATTTTGTAATTCCCTGCTTTGCTAGCTGGCTCTGTATTGATGATAAGTATTATTCACACATCATCACAGCCTCAGTTCGGCAGCCCTTGAGCCTGTTTCCAAAAGAAGCTGTCACAGACAATAAACACCAAAGTAACCCCACTTCCAATTTAATTGTTTTCTCAAAATATCACTAGCAATTAGACTATATTAGCAACAGATTGTTTGCAGTAGCTCATTCTCTCAGTCAAAACTGGTTTCTTTCTCTTTTACAATCACACAAAACATCTGAAACTAGAAAGTACCTAGGATGGTGGTTTGGTTTGTTTCTTTGAGTCAGAATCAAGTAAACAACTGACACTGCTTCTACAAAAGCCAAAATATCTGGAAAACACCGGATAAAATTACAGGATGGCTGGGATTTTTTCTAATGTTTACAAATTTATTGTGAAAGTTTTAAGAAAATACAGTGACAGCACTGCCTGCAGTACAGTAGGAAATGACAGTCAATAAATAAAACTAAAGGACTGTGCAATAAATAAATACAAGACTAATATAATATGTTTGCAGCAGGCAGATCAGTTTTAAATCCTTTGCCTAAGGCTGACTTTTACAATAAACAAACCACGCCTGTACGCTTTTCTCTATTGGTGCTGGATGAGCCCAGTTATTTATGGTTGGGCTCACCTAATTCCCATGAGATTTTTGCCCATCTCAGTCTTTTTTCTCTTTAAAAAAAAAAAGAAAATAAAACCCCAAGCAGGGAGTAATCCCACCCAGAGGTAACGTGCACCTACTCTCTTACTGGTGGAGCATTTAGGCTTCACGGAGATGCTTTGGGTCCATGGGGGTATAGCGTGTGTGCCCCCACACTGGGGGCAGCCAGAGCCTTCATTATTTCCTATACATGTCCTTTGCTGTGCTGCCTGTGTCAAACTGTGTCCCACGGTGTCTCTGGGGAATTTTTTTTCGAAGCCAGCTTAGCCAAGTGACCGCAATCTTTTTTATTACCTTTGGTGGAAAACATTAGCCCTTTCTTTTGAGCAGAGCTGCACGGTCGAGGGGGCTTGGAGGGCTCCAGACAAACGTCTGCAGAACCATCTCTGGCTCAGTGGCTGTGATCACGGGCTAGGTAATTTGTTTGATTAGAGCATCCGTCTAAGACAAAGAAAGTGTAGTGGAGTGAGTCAGGCTCTGGTCTCATTTACAGGTCTGGAGATGCATGGAGAAGCTATTACAAGTGACCTGTGACCTGGCCCACCCTCAGGTGAAACGGCTTTGCCCAGTCACCTACTGTTAGCCTCAGCCAAATGATAGGCTTCGGGGAGCCCAGGACGCGCCCACGCTTCATCAGACAGACAATATCAGACCCACCGGCCCAGCCCCGAGCTATGCAGATGCAAAAGCAGATGAATTTTTAAAAAAATAATGGGCTTTCAAACTTAATATGGCGATAGTGTTACTTACAACAAATCTGTCTGCAGTTTTGGGGCTGCAGAGATAAAAGCCCTTAGGAAAAATGTCAGTGGCTTGAGTTTATTTATATGTAAGGTAACCATGAAAAATGTCGGCATACCACTAATTGTAGGGCATATTTATTCTGCACAAGTTGTTTTCCACATTAGCACAGTTGTTAAAATGCAGTTTTGCCTCAGGAATATTATAACTTTATCTTCTGTAATTATAAATGTGGATGTTGCTGGGGTACTCTATACATTGAAGAAGAAATGTAAGAAATGGGTACTGCAAGGAAGAAAGCAAACATAATTAAAAATGCAATGTAGTAATTATATGTAACATACTTGGGAAGTGGCGACCCATGGATAAGCTAGAAAAGGAGCTAACGTTGTGTTAGATCCTGGCTTTAGATTTGTATGCCTTCTAACTTCAAATCTCTCCCATGGTTTTCCACTCAAACCAGCTAACTAGGACCAGTTGGTAAGGCAAATGTTTATGTGCAGCAGCATATTAATCTGCCCCGTGCAGTCATGTTAGTGTAAAAGCAATTTTACTATGAGCATCTAAACACAGAAAGCTGGAATGCAATGACAAAATGGAGTTATCATGCAGCAAATGTTTAATGAATGATGATGTAAGAGAATCTTTTGATAGGGGAGGGGATACTACTTTGAGGAACGCCTGGCAAATAAAATTGGGAGTTTTCCTCGTGGTGTGAAGAGGCAAAATTTAGATATGATTTGCCCATGTGGAGCAAATTCTCAGCTTGCCTGGGAGTCAAAGTTTTCTCAAGAAAGTTATCACTGAGAGTGGGACTGTGGTGGTGACAGCAGCCTCCGGAGCAGTGGGCACATGAGGTCATCCCATTGGTTCCACCTCTTCCTTCCCGTTACATGCACCCCGGGTGTGGTCCCTGCACAATGCAGAAACATGGATGAGCACATACACAAATTTACATACTGGGACAAGGAATCAGCTCCTTTCCTCAGGGAGGAACCATTTAATGGCGCAGGAAAGTACTTGGTAGCATTTCAAGGTTTTGGGGTTTCATTTGTTTTACTGACTCCTTATATTTACACCAAAAAAGCAGATCATGCCTTCCTGAGTATAAAAGACAGATAACACCAAATTTCCACTAATACCTTGGCAGGGGCCAAGTAGAAACATATTTGTCATACCACTACTATTCACCTGAGCTTATCAGCAAAAGCTCTGTTCATGGTCATTATGAAAAACCAGTCAGGTATAAAAAATACCTGGGAAGTTCAGTGTGGTCAGGAGGTTTGTCGACCAAAATCCTGGAACATTTCCTTTCAGCTCCCTCTTTAACACCCTCTTCCATCTCTCATCTACTACAGCCTTCTTTTTTTTCCTTATTTTTCCCCTTCAAGGATTCTTACTGCCCTCTAAAGGCTCCTGGTACTTCAGTTTCCTTTCTCCTTCCACTGCCTTTCCCTAGTGCCCATCCTTTTTTCCCTCTCCTCAAGGTTTTGGCAATATCCTGTTTTGCTGAACGGTGCAAATGAAACATTCCAACTCTTCTGCTTTTTCACTCAGGGATATCTGTACCCAACAAGAAAGCTGGACAGTGAGAGTGAACCAGAAAAACAAGGAGAGGGTCATTGAAAGACTTGGACATCATGGTAGCCAATTTGCCTAAATTGCTTTTTCCTGAAACTAGGCATGCTGAAGTGCTCTTTTTCATTTCCTCCAAACACACTTATCATTCTTTAGACCTCCCCAGACCTAACAACACGGAGAATCTATCACAGATGAATATCTCTAACAGGCACAACTCTGCCAGAGCTTCACAGCGCAGGCCATCCCAAAGTGCATAACCCTGAAAAGTCATCACCTCAAAGGGCTGGAGGGGATTTCCAGAGGTAAATAGTGCTGTGCCTGGCCCATGGCACCTGTGTAATTCCTGACAGAATGCTTATCTTTGGGGTTTTAAGGCCTTCAGTGCTGGAAATGCTGCCACCTCCCCAGGCAGTGTCTCACAGTGCATAGCTGCTCTTATCACAAGAGGGTTTTAACCTGAATCTTTCTTACTGCAATTTAAGCTCATTACTTCTTGTCCTATCTTCAAGAGACTTGGAGATCTGATTATTCCCTTCCTCTTTGCAGCAGTCCTTTACATTTTTGAGGATTGTTTTGTTGACACAGACACTTCTCTGCACCAAAAGCACCATCTGAGGAGAGGTTTATCTCTCCATTGCTGAAGCCAGCATACTTTTGGCTATAATGTCCACTGGCAGCACTTCTATTGTATATTCACTTTACAAAGTGAACTGAAAACTGAAATGAAACCTCATTGAAAAGCTCACATTATGGGAATTTATACTCCCTCTTTGCTATGACTTAAAATACAAACAAGACTATTTTTGACTTATGTGTAATTGAAATAAAAATAAGCAGACACAACTTTGCCAAATGCCAGTGCTGAATACTCATCATTTAGGACCCCAGGAATTATCATCTGGACATAAAAATAATAAAATTTCAATGATACATGTGAAGCTCTTTGCAATTGCCATCTGGGCTAGGTTCTCTCAGAGCTTGACCTGGGCTTCTATTCACTTCAGTCAACTATTCATGCACCAGAAAATTAGATGTCTTGTCATTTGCTGTGGGCTAATGGGTATGGAAGAGCCAACACATCTATTTAAGGTGGCATAAATGACTCCCTGGAAATACCCCTTTTTTTCTTCTAAGAGAGTGCCTAAGCATTAAAGGCTTTCAGAACAAAAACCACAGTGGAGCAGGGTGTATTTCCACAGACTTTCTCACCAGTGAAGCAGAATCTTCCCTGTTGGTGCACTTGCTTGATTCAGACAAAAGCTGGGATCCTCACATCATCTCCCATCTCCAAGGTCTTTAATAAAGAGGACAAACATTAAATACCCCTGACAAATTCACCAGGAGGTCAATAGCTTCTACTGCGTTTCTTATTGCTTTAAAGTAATTCAGACTACAAAAGGCTGTGATCACTTCAGTGGTCCTCTGCCACTGAGTGTCATTGACTCAAGCATGTGTTCCTGTTGAGGAGCAGCCTGGTGGGCATTTTTAACTTCTACAGGCACGTTCTTCTTATGGCACAATTTTAGGTGCTACAACCTTTATAACATGAAGCTGCCTACCTTTCAGAATAGAAATAGCTGTACATCTGCTTTATTGATGCCCAAATTCTGCAAATTCTGAACAAGTATAGTACACATTTAAAAGTGTCTCTTTCAGAGGGCCTTGAAAGACATATAATTTTGAGGCCACAGGTTTGACCTAAGGTTCTTGTCTTGGGAAAAAAGTAAAAAGCTGCACGGAGAAGAAGGAGATAAAATTCCCACATACCATCACTGGTGGGAGTGAAGAAATAATGAACTAATTAGCTCAGTATTTAGGACTTTGAGAGTGGTTAAGTATTGAAAACAGTCCATATCATACGGAAAATCTTCCCCCTGTTATTCTGTTTTGGAAAACAGGAACTTACTTCTTTCCAAGCTTGTAGTCAGGTGGTTGTTTTCACTAATCACGATTGAACATATCTGCATGAACTTGTCTGCTTGTTTTTGGAGAAAATTTATATAATCTTTTCTGATGTATACAGGCTCCCTATGGAGCCCTGTAAGTCCAACACTAAATGCCAAAATACCCAATTTTGACCAAAATGGCTTTCATCAGCTCAAGAAGGAGGTTGTCCCTGTCCTGTCAATGAAGTTAAAATGCTAACAAGAGACTCTTACAGCAAAGTGACAGAGCTCTGGCGCTTGCTGTTAGTGAAAGGTTCTTAAAATATGTCTAGTCATTTCAAACTAAAATCATGTTTGAACTCAGCAATCTGCTCTTAGGCTTTCCACAATGGTAAAATTAGTCAGATATACTTTCTTCTCTACAGACTTTCTTGCTGCAAAAGCAAGGCAGAACGTTGTATTTCATATATACATATGAAATATAAATAAACTTATTTTTGGTCATATTTCTTTATATTGTGCTATTATGATGCAAGATGAAAAAGTGAACATGGTTCAAAAGGTGGTTTGGATTCCAGACCCTGTTTTTTTAGGAAAAATCCACTGGGGAAGATACTGGAACAAGAGGATAAAAGGGTTTATCAACAAACAGTTGTGCTAAACTGAGGGTGTAGCAAGGCCATAAGAGCTCCTTGGCTATGGGGTTATTGAGGCAGGGCTGATAATTTGCTGCATCTTGTAGGAATAAAATAAGCAGCTTTGATTTTCCTGCCCAATGCATGCACCGCACCCTTTGAAACCCAATCCAACCAAATGAAAAGGTTTGGATATATTGCCATTTAATAATTGCCTCCTGCTCAGTGAGGAGTGAAGCTTTTTCTTCCCTTTCTTCCACAACAAATTCTCACTAGGATTTTTTTCCACTACAGACAGCAAACATAATTATACAACAGATCAGAACAGCTTACATAATGCCCTTTATAGAAACCTGCCTTACCTCAGAGGCATATTAGCATTTCTTATGGGTTTAAGGGGTGAGGGATTAATTACAGATTTTCAAAATATGCCTAATTACATATTTACTAGTGGAATAAATAATTCACATTTCATGACTCGCCATGAAATGACTACTTTCTTTTGAAGATTAAAAATTTGAGGCTTGAGGAATGTTAAAGTTCAAACTCTGAATAAAGACTCCTAATCCTTTATAGATCTGCATTTTATTCACATGAAAAACACAGCAGAAAGTCACTCTTTCACCTGAATGACTTGTAGACCCCTTGAAATTTCTCTCTTGGCAATCTATCAAACAAAATGAGCAAAACATTAAAAATGTGATTTGTTCATTTACTTTGGCACTTGGATAGATCATGTAGGATTTCAGGAAGCAGATAAATGACTCAAAAGCCTGAGTTTCCCTGAGTCTTGGCTTTTGCACTGGGACCAGCAGCATCTCTCTGTACAGGATGGTGTGGGCAGTGGGTTGTAGCCTCCTCCCAAGGGCAGTGTGGGGCTGCTGCTCTGCTGTGCCTGCCAGTGGCAACTGAGGACTCCTCACATCCTTGCAAGCCAGTGTGCCTTTAAATGCTTCATGGCATTGGATCATTTGGAAGCATAAATCAACTTGCCCCTTTCCTGACCTGCTCTAACATACAGCCAGTGGTTTCCTTCCTTTTATTTTAGCCAGAGTTAGCTAGAAGAATATCCTTATAGTTTTTATGGAATATACAAATTATTACAGAAGGGTAAATTGCTGCCTTCAGAAAGGAAAAAACTGGTTTTGAACATTTTATTAAAAAACCCCAAAACCAACAGCCTCCAACAACAAGTGCCATATTTAATAGCAACAGATAACACAAGAAAAAAAAGAGAGAAAGAAAGAAAGAAAGAAAGAAAGAAAGAAAGAAAGAAAGAAAGAAAGAAAGAAAGAAAGAAAGAAAGAAAGAAAGAAAGAAAGAAAGAAAGAAAGAGAAAAGAAAGAGCCCACTGTCAAGTATGATTAGGCTTTAATAGACTTACAGAGGAGGAAAATGGTCCAGTATTGCTTCTATGTAGATATATATCCACACCAGTTCTGGTATGTGGTGGAAAGGTCAGGAGAAGCACTTAGATCAAAAAAGCAGTTGGATATGGAGAGCAAGTGACCTGGCCAAGTTATCCCCTGTTCATCCCACCACAGAACAGCTACCTAAGAGACACATGGAGTTCTCCTGGTCAGCTCATGCTTTCCTCTGCTTAGTTCTCCAGATTTGTGGAGATACTTATAATAAAGCCAAAATACCTTTTAAAAGGAAAGATATACAGGGAATAGTCATAGTATGTAGCAATGGAGACTACCTATCCAACTGTGAGGATTCCAGGAATCAAGGAAATAAACACTGGGTAACAGTATGGACATAATTGTGATTAATTTGTAAACATAAGCGTTTTGGACATGCATATGAAAATACCATATAAGCAATACTTAAGTGTAAATACTTAATTTAAGGTCTAAATTATTCAAGGTAGAATACTCAACATCATCAAACTGGAGAAGACAGTCAGTGGTATGTGGTGGAAGATGAGGGGCAGATGAGCATCCTTAACCATAACTACAAGCAGTGAACACCATAGAACAGATTTATGAATGTAATGCAAGCCATTTAAAAAGTGTTCTCCCTCTCTTGCCCACACAATATTAATTACCTGTGCCAGCTTTTGCTAATTCATTTTCCTTTCACCTCAATAAAGGAACACAGTGTTCAAAACAAGTAGTATGAAGATACAGCATTAAGTAGCCATGGATACTCCAAAACTGCTTTTTTTGGGGCAGGGGGGCTGGTATTGGGGAGAGAAAGAATAACACCTATAAGTTATGCTTCCAACTCAGTTTCATTCACTGAGTCATGTAAATAAATATCCAGCCAGTTTGGTCTCCATCCCACAGCCTCAGCACAGCAGCTCTAATTACTCATCTATAAACAATGCAGACAAGCCATCGCTCACCGCCACGCTACGCCTCATGGCCACACGCTTTGTATCCTACCTGGGTAAATATTAAAATGGATATAATCGCCTATATTTTAAGGGTAAAGTTATCTGCAAAGCCCAGTGATTCATGAGCTCCCCGAATGTACATAAAGTGCTTTAGTGAAAGCATTTCCTAAGGGCCTGATCCAGTCATGTTTCTCAAACCCTCCGCAGCTGCCTAGACTGGAACAGAAAGGTCATTCAGCCACTGAAGGCCAATCCATCACTCCTATTAAAAAAGAAAATACCTAAACTGCTCCACAGGTTCAATTTGTGGATCTGATGGGGAGATACTTAAAGAACAGCCAAGGTCTCCTTCCCCAGGGGGATAAGGGCCAACATAAAGCCTGTACCCTTCCTGGGGCTCATACGAGCGGGAAGGCAGAGGATCCCAGGAAAATTCCTGCCTAGAAGTACATCTCTTGTCATCCTCTTGTTTTTAACATGCCTGTACTGCAGTGCAAAGATCTGTTGTGCTCTTCCTACACCATGACTTTTGTCTCTGCTTGCTTCCTTCCAGTGTCAGGGGGTTTGCATACGCAAAATACAGAGTTTAGGTCAGTCCCATGATAAGAAAAGCCAGCGCTCATCCCAAAAGACTACAACTTTAGGATGAAGGATCTCCCTTTCTCCAGGCTATATATGGCCCCTCCACTGCTCTAACTATGCTGACATGCATGCCTCAGGAGAGTCCCATGGTCATACTGGGGATGGGTGCTGCTGTTGCCTCTGTGGAGATTTCCAGGCCACAGCTGGGCTGCTGGGAATTGTACATCCGCCAGAGAAACACGCATCCCTCTATCATCCCTTTAGCAATGGTACACCAAGCTGTAAAATATCCCTATCCCTTGGGGATTCCCTGCACACTGCAGACTTGGTGGGCAACTTCAGCCTCATTAAGTCTGGGCAACTGAGGCTGAGGGAACTTCTGCAGAGGCCAGCTGTGAAAACCCAGTGGGACATTGCTCAGCCGATGAGAACGGGACAGTTTTCCACCTTGAGTGCCAGCAGCTCGCTGAACTGCCATGGGTCAGCAGTGAAAGGGGCTGGATATCATCGCCCCAGTGAGTTCCCTCCCTCCCCAAAGTTGGGGGGAGCCAGAGCAGGGACTGACAGTGCTGCTTGAAAAATGTATTCCAGCTGGTCTCCTTAAACTGCAAGCTATGAACTGGTTGTTTGTGATCACAAATGCTCCTAAACAGACATTTCTGGGGTTTGATAGGACCTGCCTCCTCCAGACATGGAGGTTTTGGAAAAAAAAAAAGGGAGGGAGGGAAAAGAAAAAGAGACCTCCTGGATCTCATCTTTTCCGTTCAGATTTCAAGCACCAGAATCATTACCAAATAAAATGTCAACTTTTTTTCCCTTGTTCATTAACCTTTGATGCTTATTGTACAGCCAGTTTCAGTGCTCACAGGGGACTTGGGAGGCTCAAATCACAGGGCTTTTACTCAGGGCTTATGCACAACTTGAACCACAGTCCAGAAAGGAGGGAGGGAAAGGGAGGGAAAAGGCTATTAGCCCAATCCTGCCTCTTCAGCGTTTTACATGTTTAATAAAGACTGAATTCAGAGAGAGGGGGAACCCCCAACTTAGTAATAATTCCCTTCACAACTTCTACTATAATTAAAAAATAGAGGCAAGGTCATGACGAGTGCTATTGAAAATAACAGACAGACCTGTAATTATAGCAGGGCCAGCTAAACCAAGGGTTAAAGGTCTCTTAATACTCTGTCAGCATTTCCACTATAACCCCTCAGTTTCAGGGGTTTACAGCTCACACATAAATATTTGCTGCAGGCCAAAAATGGCCCTTCAAGGGGTCAGTAAAAGAAGGTAAATTTTATTTACATATTTATAAAAAATGTCCTGGCTCTGCAGAAGTGGCACATCCCTCACCAGCACCACCAGTGCAGCCCCTACAGATGAGGAAGAGACAACGGTCATGACCAAGAGAGCATAATAGAGGGGTGGGTGGAGGAGTTGGAAATACATTTTACCCAGAGAAAGTGGCTCCAAATCCACAAAAGCCCCATACAGAGGCAACGATCTGCAAATATAGAGTATATTATAAAGCTGAATCCTTAAATAATAGGGCCGTATTTGTACCATGAATTATACAGATAATCACTCCCACTGTTCAGCCAAGCATGCGCATAAGTCTTCAGAAGATGAAAACCTAAAGCCTTGCTAGCATGTTGGTTTAACTTAAAATCAGTACTTTAATTGGTTAATTTAAGCCAGTGCCAAATCCGGTGTGACTCCTTCATTTCTGATGAAGAGTTGCTTATTTCAGTTTCTTTTAAAAAACCTCATATCTTGATTTTTTTTCCCCTAAAGCATTCCTTCCTCCTCTTTTCCTATCTGTATTTACGTGACCCTGAGTTGACATTAGTTCGGTGCTTAAGGATTAGAAATGGCAAACTGGCTATGACCTTTTCCAGGGCTCCTTTCCTTCAGGGACTGAGTTGCTGCCAGTAGTACATGGCCAGAGCCACCACTTGCACCCCATATATACAGTTGTTTACTGGCTGGGGCACCTAAGCTGCTGCTGCCATCTCTGCAAATCCTATTTTCTTTAACAGTCTTCCAAAAAGTTTCTGACGCTCAAGAAAATAAAAGAGAGGTTGACAAACCCACTGTAACATCATCCAGAAATCTCAGAAAAACCACATCGACAAACAAAAAAGAGTACTGAATTAAGCAAAAAAACCCCCAGTGCACAACCCCTTATTTTATATTGGCATGATATATAACCCAGACTCTTATTTTTTGGAGGTTATCACACCATTTTCCAATGCTTGCCATTAGCAATCAAAATTAAGGCAGTTTGATTTGCAGAGGGAGATTTTCCACTGCCTGCTGGTTCAGCTGGACTGTCCTTCTCATGTGTCTGCATATCACCCTGGCTTTTTAGTCCTGGCTTCAGGTTCAGTTAAAGGGAATGGAGGCAGAGCAGCAAGAGCACTAAATGTTCTTGGATCTAGTGAAATTCATGTAAGTATTATTTTCACCTGCACTAAAAAATGTCACAAAATTATACATTTCTTTTTGTCTCTAACTTCAGTGTATTTTTCAATATGTTTCTAGAGGGTCTCTTTTTTAAAAAAAGTGAAATTACATGGAAAATATATAACTATTTTTTTAAGTTTCTAACAAAATATTTATTGTGCAAGACCCAGAAGATAAAAAAGATGCAACTGTTTTTCTTGGTTTGTTTTGAGGTTATTTACTTAGGACTAAGCACCTCATTTTTCTTGTGTAGAAAAAGTAATTATGCAGTCAAAAGAATTATGACCCACATACTTCAAAACATATGAAAAATGTAAAACTTTATTACATACATTAATTTCTAACAAAAGATGTCTCCAGCATCAGTGTAACTGGTATAAGGCAGATAACTGATGTATGGTATATTTGTTGATGTTCCTCCCAAATGGGTTTTATAAAGGCAAACAAACAAATAAACAATTTCTTTCGTTATGTCTCTCTTTCCTGTATAAATTTCGTCAGTCTCATACAGAGGACTGAAATCTTAGAGGAGTGAGTTGTCTGTGGATTTGTTATTATTTTTTTTTTATTAAGCTAAGATATTCTGCTCCAGCAATCTGTTCCCCATGCTTTCCTTTTATTATCTTTCCGTCTCCTGTATTTCTCCAGCCAGGCAACCCCAGCTCCTGCCCATAGCACTGCTCAGGCTAAGCCTCCCTACCGTGGGCAGCTCCCCCAGGCCCCTGGATTAGGGGAGGCTGCAGAGCCAGGGCTGCTCTCGACATTCCGGTCAAGCAGTTTCCTACGTGCATTTGGAGCAGAGGTCTGTGGAGTACTGTTATTCCCCCCCTCCTTTTCCCCCTGGGCTGAGTTTCTGTGAGCTGGGCAAGCTCATTCCTACTAAATCAGCTGGGCTGGGAGGCCAAGGCAGGAGTTGTAAAACCGAAGTTCACAGCATCCTTATCTTTAGCTGAGCCACTTTAACTTTCTAACTATACATCTGGGTACCATATCCAAGAGGAAAAGGATGGCCATTTAAAATGTCAAGAATAACTGCAATCAGTTTTCCTCAGTGCCTCTTCAAGAAACAAAACAAAATTGAAGTGTGAAAGACAGATTCAAGGTAGTCTTATCATTTTAAAAGAATGAAAAAATGAAATCTGAGTCTTTTTTAATTGAAACAATGACCTAATCAAGGAGAGACCTAATCTCCTTCTAACATGTGTATTTATTTGTCCTTGCCATTTTCAATGTAATATTTAAATATAAATGTGTAAATTTACTGGTTTTAGGCAAACCTTCTATTTTGTTGATAGATGTGAATAGTACTAGAAGTCCAGAGGAAAAAGGATTCATGGCATCCAACAAATAATACACACAAATACATACTGGCATTTCTATTTCAGCCATGCAGAGTTATCACACTGGTTCAGCCAAACACAGCCTCCTGCATCCTGATTTAAATATAATCCACCTCCAGAAAAGATCATTTCAGTATTTCACAGTGCCTTGTCAGGTTTTAAGGACTTCACGGAGAAGCTTGGCAGCTTCTCCCAGAGAAAAGGGCTCTGCTCATGTCTTCTTGTGGTTTGCTCTTGGCATGTCTGGACACCAAATGGGAAAGCTGCAGGAATGGCATAACTAAGGCTTAAGATCTTACATTAATAATGATGATGCAGTTCATTTGTGTCTTGGTCCTCTTTTATATGGCCTGGACTCAGCCAGGTGTACGGAAGTCTTCAAAAAGCATAGAAATCCCCAAATAAAGTTCTGGGTTTGACCTCACTAAAATCGGCGGAAGTCTGAACTTGGTGTAACCTTGAGGCCCATCTCTAATTGAAGTGTAGTATTTTGGGAACTCAGGACAAAGGGGAGGGAAAAACCTATTTTAAGTTATACCTAACACAGGAGAATCAAAGCAACTCTGATGGTTCGCAGCTTTAGCTCCAGCGAGCCTCCCCCAGATCCTGAGATTTCCTAGGGTATTTGCTACCTTTAAAATCTGAAGTCACAAGTCTCTCTGCTCTTTTTCACCTTCTTTAGTCCTCTCTCTCCCCTCCCACTAACCATGAAAAAAAGCTTTCAGTATTTCAAACATGGTCATCACAGGTATCAGGAGAAAAGTGGACTAGTGCCAGGTCTCAATGGCTTGTTTGTTTGGGGGTTGAAATCTATCCACTTCCATTTCAGGCGTCCATCGGCTGAGCCACCATTTGACATGCCCAGCCTCAACAATCACAGGGGCTTGGTGGGTTAAAAATGCTAGGATTTCATTTTATTGCAGGGATATTATTCATTCTTGGGAAGGTTCAAAAGTACATGCGTCAACTTATGTCATCAGGGTCAAACAAAGTGGCATGCAGAATCCTAGCCAGATTGCATCGGTGGAGGCGTCTGGAGGCAGAACCAAGAGTAAGGAGAAAGAAAAATGTTTTTTAGGATGTACTCTGGATCACTTCATCCTTTGGAAATGGAAGCAGGGCAGGAGGTAAAGGATCCCCTCTGAGCACATTGCCCTGAGCAGCGTGAATTGAAATCAAGTTGTGCAGATTTCACTCTGAATTTCCACTGCTGCTTGCCCAGTGACATGTCTATGGGTAAGACTATCAAACAACAATGCCTCCTCAATTGCCAAAACGTGCCTCCAACATACACCAGCAAGCTCACAAGTACACACAGACTTTCACAATAATAGCATTAGATGCCATTAACAGGCTTTAGCCTTGTTTCTTTTCAGTGGAAAAACTATTTGACATCTCTCAAGCCCAGGCTCAGCACTGCTTGACCCTTTCCCTTCCCTGCCTACATTAAAAGAACAACTAAATAGCTGCGGCAGTGCGAGCCAGCCCCTCCTCGCTCCAGGTGTCTGTATTTTACTTAGGGCCCCAAGCTTGATTCAGCTCATACAGTTTCTGACAAGCTTCAGCTGGCCCTCGTCACCAGACAGGCAGATCAATTAACAGAGGGATTTTTCTTCCCTAGCTCTCTTCCTGGACCTTTAACCCCTTGTGTGTCCTAGCACTCTGTGAAAGAAGGGCAGAAAGCAAGCACTAAAAAAAAAAAAGAATTTCCATTTACAGCTTTTCTTTTTCCTCCAGAATTCCTTCTGCTTTTGCTTTTTCTACCCATCTCAGAACCTCACCTTTCTGCAAATATGCTTCTGTTTGTTAAAAAAGTCAATATTTTTTTTCCCATCAGAACTGAAAGTTTTAAAATTCCCTTTCCCTCTTTATTGCTCTTTTTTTTTTCCTATTCCCTTCATATTTTGTAACCAAAAATATTGTTTTGTTTGGGGTGGAAAATTCTTTTCCTCTTGCTTGTTTCACTGCTTTTTCACTGCACCTATTTTTTCAAATTGCAACATGGAAATAACAAATTTTGGCTAAAGAGGGAAAGGAAAACTCTGGAGCTGATGTTTTGCAAGATTTCTTGAAAAGTTATCAGAATACAAATGACAATTTGTGGATGGGAATGAATTAAAAAAAAGGAGGGGGTAGAGGACTCCAAGGTAAAAAAAGTATGTTCAAAACCTGCAAAATAGAAAACAAATGAAATAAATTTTAAACTGGACAAAAATCAGAGATGGTTACAAATTTCCCCATGAAAAAGAAACAATGTCAACATCTACAGTTTTTTTGGAATTTCATTATACCTCCATTCATCTTTGGTGAGAGTGTACAAGAAAGCATGTCAAAGGCACGAAGAACTCCTTCAGCAACAGCAAAACATAATAAATAAATTTAATTACCAATGATAACAATTAGACGTTTCTGTGAGAAACAGTTCCCAGAACTACTGAAAACTATTGAGAAAAATATATGTTACAGCTAGTACAAGGAAATCCATTTAAATGTATTGATAGTGATAAATAATTTAAAACTAATGAGGATTTTTTTTAATACTTTGCGAAAAAGCCTTCCTGCAGTTCCTTAGGACAAGCCTATACTTTTGCTCATATAAATGGATTCTGCCCATCACTTTAGTACCAAAATAGTACCACAGCAATAATGACATGATAATTAACAATAAATTAATGTTAATAATTAATGATAAACACCTAGCAACCTGCCAATCTCAGAAAGCTGCAAAAACCCTTTACAAAACAGCAAATCTAAACATGAAGAAAGTATTGCTCTGCCTATAAATGGCTTTCACTTGGTGAATTCCATCTTGGCTTCAGTACACATCCTTTATATCAGGCAGACAAGAGTTTTATCTCTTCCTTAGTTGAGGTGATAGTTTCCCACTCCCTTGTCTCTGGATAAGGTATATGTACTTTCTCAGGACAGAAAAAAAAAAAAAAAAAAGAAAAATCTCACACTGAAGTGGGCATGACACATGAGGTGCCAGGCAGAGATAAGGGTATTGCCTCCTCTCTGTGCTTTGTAGGGTTTCTCAGCAAGGCAGGAGCAGGAGGACAGCTGGTATTCTTTCACTCTATGTAGGGAATCTTTATTGAGAGTTTGGGAATGAGGCATTATTTCTTGGGTGGGTGGGTGCTGTTCAACATCTTCAACAGCTGTTAGAAAACATGAAGTTGTCACTGACAGAGACTGGGAAGGCTTTAAGTAGCGACGACAGGACACTGATGCACAAAGACAACAATGAGCGAGGGGAAGTGTAAAATGATAACTTTGGGTAAACAGAGTCCAGGGAATAGTTACAGAAGGGGATGATTCTCTTCTGGAATGAAATGGCTCCAGAAGGGACATGCAGGATGGTGGCTGAACAGCTACATGTTAGCTCTGTAGCTGGGAGGGTAACTTCAGTCCTTAGGATATGCACGCAGGGGGAAGCCTGAGTTATATTATCTTTTTCTGTGGCACTGTTGTGACCACTAATGGAATCATTCTGGTGCCTATGTTTAAAGAGGTTTTTGATAAATTATAGAGAGGAGCCAAGGGAATGGCTAAAGGACTTGAAAACACTGTGAGGATTAGAAAACAATTGTGAGAGGCTCAAGAAGCTCAGACTGTTTAGCTTAATAGAGAAAAGGTTAAGGATTGACTTGACCACAGTATACAAGAACCTTCAGAAGAAACAGAATTTGATGGAGGGCTCTTCAGTTTAACAAAGACACGTAAAACAAGATCTAACATCTAGAGGTCAAAGCTAGATGAATTCATGCCAGAAATTAAGGGGAATTTTTTGACTATGAGAGTACTTAGCAGTGTGAGCAATTTACTGAATATTGTGGTGGCTTTGCCATCAGGATAGTTAGAAGGTCTGCTGAGATACATAGAATCATAAAAAACTTTCAAGGAGTCCTGTGTCCTTTACTAGGCAGGGAAGCAAACTAGGTAATGGCCTTGCTTCTTTCTGCCTTTAGCATACACAAATCAAAAATCTATACATTGCTGTAGCTATTGTCAATGATGTGTAACAGTGTGCCTGTAATTAATAAATCCTTGCTTTTGGTCTGCTCATGTTTTTAAACTGTTACCAGGAAAAACAGGGAATACAGAATATGACTCTCACATGGCACACAACACTGAAAACTGTCTAATAAATTTCTTGATCCTTTCAGATCATTGTCAATGATAAAAACCAGTGACCTTAAGGTTACAGTGTAAGCACAGAAGCCCAGAGAAAATCTTCCACTTCTACCTTTTAGTCAGATGATGCCCAAGTTTCACTTCTAAAATCAGAGCATAGAGCTTGCCAACAATTAATAATGCTGTCCTCACATGGCCCCAGAGGGAAGCTAAATGGGTATAAAATAGCAGGGTGTTTTTGAAAGGAGTTGTTAAATGCATCACCACAAACTTTGAAAGTGAAATCTCCAAAATGAAGAACTACATTATCAGTGCTGACCTGCTCTTAATCCTGCCCATCATAGAATTCATTGAAATATGAGTCTAATGAGCAAAATGAATGTATTCTTCTACCAATGCTTTGATAAGTCCAAAGAGTACACCTGTCATTTTTACTTCTTCATCCATCCCTGCAATACTCTGCATGCACAGTCATTTACTGTGGATTGGTTTCTTGTTGAATCAACATGGTTTGAAGGTAGTGCCCCTTTGAAAGTTAAAGCTAGGATGAGCACTGCAATGGGCTGATCAATCCTATGGTCCCAAACATTTGTCAAATGGGATTTAATGAAAGAGGAGTGGCCTTGCTAACGTGCTAAATCCAGCCTGTAATCCCCAGAGTAACAAGAAAACAAAGACATTGCCATCCCCTCTTATATCAGGAATAGACATAGGATGATGGAATGATGTGAACGTAAAATAATTGTACACACAGAAGCTTATGCAAAAAGGCTTTGTTTGGAAGTGCTGGAAAGCCACTCACCCTGAAACAATGGGGCAAATTAGCATGCATCCAGCCCAAGGGTGCAAGCAGCACACACACGCACTCCGGTGACGGATGCTTAGCTCTTGCTGGGAGGTCACCACTACGAATCTTTCTTGAGAAGGCAGCATGTCAGATTTCAGACACTTTCGCTACAAATGGGCTTTTGCAGCTCAAAGGAGGAGAGGGGGGGAGCTTTTCGATCCAGATAATAAAGTCCATTTACATGAAAAGATGCCGCTTTCAATGACATGATTAATTTCGGAAATACCTGGCATCTGAATGAAGCAAAGACTTCAAGAGATGACTGATGATGAGAAAAGATAATTAGGCAAATGTCAAGAGTCAGTGTTTTGATTGGTGACTGAGAGGCTGGTCTGACTAGGTTATCGTATACTCATTCCAGATGGAAATGAAAGGTCTTTGTAGAGAGAGCAGGGTGATCCCTTCATGGTTAAACAAAAACTCTGCTTAAATCTAGACCTTCCTAGTCTTTCCTCCTGGGAAGCCCTTTTGTCCCAGCAAGTGCTCTACCTGCATGGTACTGGACTAAGCTTGCCCTGTCTGAATCTTAAGATATTTTAACCATGAACAATGTATCTTGCATTTTATTACTGCAAGGCTAGAGATTTCAGCCTTTCCAAAACATCCTGGACCAGTTTTCCCCAGCTCTCCAAAGATGGAAGATAATACAGCTATTTTGCAGAGAGGCGAAAAGATAGTTCCTTTCCCAGACTTGCTCCATATCCCTCCTCAGCTCCTCGTCAAATGCCCAGGGTAAAAAATGCCATTGAATGCTGGTGCCCTCCACAGGACAGATAAAAAACCAAAGAGGATGCCGGGGATTCCAGTGTGGTATAGTCTGACAGGATTGCCCTGTTGAGATTGACGGATTATCTCCCCTTCACAAAAAGGGAGCATTCACAAGGCCCTTTCCCTAATCCATCATGGTGCTCTGGACTGTGCTTCCCATCGCTTGCCCATTCTCCTTGCCCGCTGCTTTTGATTTGTGGGATATCCCAGCTTTGTGCAGGCGCATTTAATCCTCAGCAGGAAAACCGCCGGCAGAGAGACCTCACTGGCTTCCCGAAGAGGCTCGGTGTGCAGAGGAGCTCAAAGCACCGTTTGCTTGATCTCTCTATTGTTACCGTGCAAACCTGGCTCATCATCCATTGAAAGACCCTCTCTGCAAAGGCAGGCTCTAAAGAGCAGCCCATGAAGCACCCGTCTGATAAGTCATACCTAATTTGGCCAGCCATCCAATGCTGAGGCTGCTATTAGTTAATCTTCATATAATTTGTTGAAGTAGGCTTTATGAAGTACTGGAAATAATTGTCTCCCTGCCCCCTTCGGAATCCCGCGGCCGCGCACAGTTAGGGGTTTAATAACAGACTGTATCACGCAGTCAGAACCGGTGAAGGTTTTATAGCAGTGCATTAGCCAGAGGTGGATAACCTATCTCTAGGGGCTTGATTGACTGGAAACATATTCTTAGCCTGCCTAAAACTGCTTAGAGTGTGTCACGGAGGTCCCCCAAAATAAAACGTTCAGTGTATTTAGTGAAACCCTACACCCTATGTACATGTAAGGGCACTGTAAGATACTAATTAGGTTGTAACATAAAACACTGTAAAAAGCAAAGCTTGACATGCTAAAAGAAAAAAGTTTAAGCTCTGGCCAGCTCTTTCATGTTAGAGAAATACATTAAAATATAGTCACAGCAAATATACTGGGGTTTTGAATAAATCTGTTTCTCATAGTAGCCCATAGCTGGAAAGGATAGACATTGCTTATTGTGGAGAAATTTCTACATAAAATTGTCCTCGAATATTAGAAACTATGCTTCTTTACTTTTCCTATTAAAAATTATAAAATCCACTAGCACTAAGATCAGCACACAATCATTATCACAATACTGGTTAAAATATGCCTGGTGAGCGCCCTCCCCCCCCCGCCCCTGCAAAATCTTTTCCCTGGGAAATGTGAGGGGAAAAATGCTGCTGGATGAAAATATTGATACTTCAGGATGGCATATAAAAATGTTATAATAATAATTTCAGAAGGTTAAATTACCCCAGAATTCCTCCCTTGAAATTTAAAATTAAAAGTACTGGTCAAACATCTTTCAGTGGAGTACTGGCACAAAGTTAGATTTTTTTAAGTTGAAAGTATTTGGCTCTGTCTCAAGAAATAGCCTATTACCTGTAAAAGCAATGTTCTGTGTCCTTTTTTAGCATCTCTAAATTCTGCAATTCTTAGTATTTTATGTTTTAAGCATTAGTTGTCAGTCAAAATATTTTCTCCACATTTGTGGAGGTTTCTTCTTTCATCTAGTGCCATTCAGCTCCATTACATTGTATAAATTAGAAACATTACCTCCTTCATAATGTTGGAATAAATGTAATTTTTAAATATTTAAGTAAATGTTACTTAAATTTAATTACTAAACAAGTAATTATTTACTTGTATCATAAATATTAACTATTAACATAAACCATGTGTGAAGTACTGAAAGAAGTAGAACTCTGCATTGTCAAGCATAATTTCAATGTATCAAACAAAATTAAAGGTACTTTTAGTTATCTGGAAAGAAAATCTGAGTGAGATTGATCCCAATGCCTTTATTAACATCTCTAATAGTACATATATATGTGTGTGTGTGTGTAATTTGCATTGTGCCAAAATAACTATAGATTCAAAGATTATCGTACCACTACCAAAAACTACCTTTTTCAAAAGCCCTGCTATTTTTGCACATTACGGAAAGGAATGAAGTGCTAATTTAATAAATATGTCACTAGCTGTGTTTAAACTAAACACCATTAATGCATGTTTGTTGTTGTATGTGCATAAGGTTACAGATTGCAAACCCCTTACTAGGAAACAAGCTGCATTTTATCAATGAATATATTCTTTCTGGGGTTTTATGGCTTTGCTTTAATGCGGACGGTCACTTTCCTTCCTTTGTTTTGAAAGGTACAGTTTATATTTCTTCCCAGATTTAGTATTTCCCTTGAAGGTTTTTGTGATTAACAATATAATATTTTTATTGAGTTATTTCACACACAAATGATGGGGCCCGAAGGGTATTCTAGGTTTACAAGATTTTACTAATAACTATGCTCCCCTTTGTATTAAAGCTGCTAATTAGTGCTTTTAAACAGCTCAACATTTAATTCTTTGAAGGCACCATATAAAGGGCTGATATAAAACTGTTTATGTAGAAGGATATATAAAATAAGAAGGTGTTAAACCCAACACAAATTGAGTGGTAGGGGGTTCCCTAAAGTGCTAATTTTATGTTTGTTTTCGTCTCATTTAAAGTTAAGATGTCTGCATTGTAACAGTGATGTGTAACACGCTTTACATACAGATTAAGCAAAATGTGTCAATTTATGAGCCTTATTTGCCTGGAGAGGTAGTCACCAGTAGTTCCATCAGTGATTTTATGCATGTGTAAATATACATGTACATGCTTGTGTGTTTTCACATGTAGGGATCCAGAAGTGTGTGCTGGGTATACAAAGACATGAGTGCCCACACACACACTTTGATTTTCACACTATCTACCATCTACATGTCTCTTTATTTCACTTATTATGCAAAACTTCAAGCTAATTAATGGCGTGAGTCTGCTCATTTAAAAAAATTAAACATTTCATTTCATTTAAATATATTTTGAAGTTTTAAAGCTACAGTTTGTTTAATTGGTGTTGCTAAGCTGAACTGATTTATACACACAGAGGAAGAGATGGCTGTAATTGAGAAATAAATTACTTATGAGTTGTATTTTATTCTTCTCTCCAAATTAATCTACAAATTGTTTAAGAAATTAATTTTAAAAAGTGGAAGTTTTCATTAAAATATGCTGAATGAATACTGGAAAACTGCTTCTAAGGAAACTAAACATGAAAATCCCCATTTTTCATCAAAGCCATTGTTCATTCAAATTCAGTTTTGAAAAATATTTTAAAAAATAATCTCATGAAGTAAATTTCTGAGTTTTACAGGGAAATGTGAATATAGTCAAAGCCCCAAGTATCCATCTTCAGCTGACCCCACTTCCCTTCCTGAGAGTTCCACCACTGAGCTCCACTCTCTGCCACCACTTTTGGTTTTCTGACACCTCTCCATACACATCTAGAGGATGTCACAGTATTGTGCAGGTGTGACTGACCAGGTTCTGCAAGTGGGAGAGCTCAGTGTAGAATCCCACCTGAGCAGTGGTCCTGGGGCAATTAATCAGTTTCCAGGTCTTGATCTAGTACAGGTGTAGTCATTTCAGGGTTGACATGCAAAATTGATGAAAATTTATTTATGCAACCCTGCGGCTGTGTATAATTATGTACTGAATGTAATTTACATACTACCAAAAGTGTCTGATGCAAACATTAAGATGGAGAATGTTAGTAAGGTAAAACTGCAAGAGAAGGCGAAAAAAAATGCAAGACTACCAGGCAGGATAACAGATACATCACTGGCATATTTTTAATGTTATATCTTATTGCAAAGAAATGGAGGTTAAGGACTAAATAGGCACCCTCTGCACAGTATAGTAAACTTTTTTGAGAGTTCCCTTCTTAAACTACAATAAGTTCTGTCTTTTCACTTTCAACAGGCAAGTATTAGGCATCAGCATCTGGCTATGCTGGCCAATGTACAAACATGCTAAAAATAGACTTTCCCCATAGATAGCAGTGTGAGTAAGCTGTCTGTTCATGGAAAGATGATAATGTAAGAATATAAGCAATAACATCTTTGTGGGTTGTTACTTCAAGAACGGTGTTTCACTACCATGTTATGTTTATTTGGGCAAGTGTTTTCACTTTTGTAGTATCAACCACTTATTTTGCAACAAGTACTACATATATTTTGGTCTGTTTATTTTACATATATGTACAAAGGCAAGGGGTGGAAATGAATGAAATAGATTTTCTTAGAATGATCCTGAGTAAAATCCACTGTACCTTTTAAAAATTCTATTTCAAAAGGCCTGTTAAAGCCTTACATCATTCACAAAGTATATGATCAGAAGCAGAAGTAGTAATGATGTCACTAGTATTTGCATCTGATTTATGCCCCTTCACAGCACACTGAAGTATTTAGAAAGACACCTTTATTGTTTTGTGTTCAAAATTTGTGAAATTACATATATGATGCTTTATAGTTGCCACAGCATTAGACCCTGCACCAATCTCATTTTCATGGTCTTTGTTTCTCTATTCCTAAACTTAGCTTCCCCTGGAGAGCCTCTGGGAGCAAGAAAAATTGGAAAGTTGCCCTGACTCTCATTCTGCCCTGACATATGTGTTGGTATGCTTCAGAGCAGCCTAGAGGCAGCTTCGACAAATAACATCTGGCAGATTGCCTCTAAGACTTGCATTTATCCTGCTGAACTTTAGGCACACACACTGACGCATCTTTGATAGGAGCCCATCACTTTGTTTCCTCTCTAGGCAAGAGGGAAAGGCAGCCACATCCAAAATGGACATCCTCGAGGCACCAGGGATTTGGTTTTCTTTATAAATTAATCTCATGAACGAAAGAGAAGCACAGTTATGATGTGAACTCTGGATCAAATAGAAATGGGGGAGCAGCTATACCATTTCTTCTTTTTGTAACTTAGCTGTTAGGAAACCTAGCCATTAACCCACTGGCATCAGCATTTTTACAACAGATTGATGGGTGCTGCTAGATTTTACTGCACAGTGTCAAAGAGACATTCATAGACCAACATTTGCAAAAGTCAAAACCAGTTTGTCTCTGTTTCTTATTTCTCCTTTGCAGGTCTGTGAAGTAACTGTACTGAAGAGTTGCCTCACACTAGTGCATGACAGTACAATTCTTAATAAATCCCACCTGACTGAAATGAATTAGGTCTGGGAATATGTGTTCCAGATTATTAACCAGCACCTTTGCAAGTAACTTACCATCCACATTTATTAAAGATATTGGGTGATAATTTGTGCAGTGTTCTGGATCTCTCTCTGGTCTAAGAATTATGGTAATTAGTGCTCTGAGAGAAGATGTCACTCGTATGTTTCTCAGGGTGCAGAGAATAGCATATCATTACACTCCTTTTAGATTTGAGATGGATAACTCCCAGACTATTCCTATTTTTTAACCTTGGCCAGCTGTGAATGGATGGAGGCTCAGAGAAGGCCAGGAGACCTGTGCTCCATCTCCAGCTTTGCCAGCACAAGACACTGCACTGCTTGCTTTCACCTGGCCCCTCACTTTAAATTGCAAATAAGAATAAAGATCTGTTAAGGTTGGGTTTCAATTTCAGTAGGCACTTGCCCAAGAGGAAACACTTGGTGCCACAAACTCATGGAATAAGAGGTACCTGCATCATTGATGCATGGTGCCAGGTAAAGGATGTGATGATGATTCAGAGGCTGTAAAGCCAGAGCCACTCCAAAGAAAGGATCATTGAGGAATTGTGCTTAAGAATGATACAAGTAACAACACTGCTGCCGTAGAGTGACCACTCTAAAACTCCTTTAAGAACCTTCTTAAGAGATGAAGAAAAGGGCAGAAAACAGTAAACCACCATCTGAATTTGGAGCAGGTCTTCAAATTCTAGGAGATAATTTAGGAAAGAAGAAAATTATTAACTCCTCCAGGAACTTAATTAGTAAATTAAATTCTTTAAAAGGACCTTTGCTTCCCAAAGTCCTCAGAATTGTCCCTGCGGCAGTCCCAAGCAATCAGTCTGCCAGAATTACCCAAAACAAAATGCCTAATAATAATAACAACAACAATAACAATAATAGTCCTCAAATCTCTGAGTTTCAAGAGATTTTGGAGACCTGAGCCACACTGATCCTGCAAGGTTATCTGAAAATCCCTGGCCATTAGATTCCTCTGCTGGGACATGATGTCTTCATACCGGTTTCCTGGAAGAGAAAGTAACCTGTGCTGCCATGTCTTTATTTTTGTGTGTACTCACACAGACACATAAAGGACTGTGATAGCAGTCAGCTGTTTCCTTCATCCCTCTGTAAAACTCTTCCTTGACTTATTTGAAAGCTATTTGTTAAACAGTGTAATCATTTCCACAGTGCTATTTTGGGGGATGAAAAAAACCCCAGCTTTTCCCTTCAACATCATATTCCTGCTTGACTTTCATCAAAGAGTTAAACAGCCAAGGGCTTTTAGAATCTCATTTCACTTACACACACAGGCCATTATAACCTGCATAAACAAGGATGACAAGTTGAGATTAATGAAGGTCCCAAAGTGACAGAACAATTTAATTGTCAGAAATCATAGGAGGTGAACTTTGCCAGTGTATTTATATAAGACTGCCATAGTCTAAAAACTTCCCTAATTGATTATGACCAATAAGTTATAACACTGGGAGCAGTTTTCTGGGGTACAAATATGAAATGACCCAAAACAGGTAATAGTGGTTGTAAGATTCATAACATAAGAATATTAAATTGATAAAATAAATGACCAATAACACTATGAAAATAATTGCAGCGTTTACACTTAAAAGTACAGCAGAGAAAACTGCAGCTCTGACAAAAGTTAAATGAAGTGGGCTGGCTTTCATAAAATAAATTGCAAGTCAGTTAGTGAGTGATACGAGTACAGCAGAGGCAAGCAGGATCCCTATAGATGTGAAGTGCACAAACTGTTTGTTCTCCCTCTCATTTAAAAGCTTTAAAACTTATTTTTTGAAAGAACACTAAAATTATTGTGTCTTTTTTCCAGGAGGAATAAAAACAGTGCTGTGTAAACAAACACACAGACACACACAGACACACACACACACCTCTGATAGTAATTAAAAGGGGGCAAGCCTTTCACTTCCAACCTTTGAAAGAGCCACCAAGTAATTCAAAGCTCAAAGATACAACCCACAGATCTTTTTATTTTTGAATTCCACATGCTTATTCAGTTGTTTCCTGAATATTGCCTTTGGAGATCACCAGCTCAACTGGAAGCCTGTTCAACCTGCTCCTTTGCCTTACTATCATATCTCCTTATTTTTTTGTCTCTACATATCCTGTCTTACATTCCACTTATCTCTTCTAGTCAGGCTTCTCCAATGATCCCAAGCAAATCATCCAAGCTAATTTGAATGATAACTCTTAGGGAGCTGCAATAACCTCTCTTTTATGTTTTTTTTTTTCTTTTTTTTTTTTTTTTACTTTTTTTTTTTTTTTTCAAAAGGTAAGAAACTCACTGTGCTGGCAGTATTACCCCTTCTAAATATAAAAAATATCTCTTCATTCCAGTAATATTTTACTTAAATGGCTGCCAGGGTTGTCTGTATAATTGATCTTGCCTTTGAGCAGGAGAAGAGAATATATGGCCTATGGAGTTTCCTTCCAGTCTTACATTTCAGTGATTCTCTGATGATAAAGGCAAAAGGCAGCACTTAATGCATTTCACTCACATCACCTTGTATCTGTCCCTCCACGTGCCTAAGTCAGGCTCATTGCACTGTCTTACCCTCTCAGTTACAGCAGTGTGTGTCAACCCAGCTATTCCAAACTTCTTCCCACACACAAATCCGAACAGGATACTGCAGACCAAGCTCTGTCTCAGTATCCATGCACTGCTCCCATTAGATCAAAGGGAAAGGTAAATATAGCTGAGGCAGAAATTGTCTCCATATGTCATTTGCAGCCTAACTGGAGCTTTATACTATGTTACTTACTGTCACCAGCAATCTGTGAGAACAATCCCAATTTCCACAGGATCTTCCCCTTGTCATTCGTTTCACAAACTTAGGAAATGGTTTTATTTTTTTTTTTCCAGGAATTTTTGTAAGCATGAAGTCTACACTTACTTTTCAACAAGAATTTGAAACCTTCAGTCCCAAATGTATTGCACACATTTTGAGTTCAGAAGGAAAGTACCCACATTTCAGTTTAGATTAGTTAGACACCCCTAGATAAAAGCTGAGGTCTGACTAACTTTCCTTGCAGCTGCTTTGAGCAAGGCATACACAGCACTATGGACAAATGCTTCCAGCTCAGGTTCAGCCTCTCCTTCACAAGACTTTTAGCAGAGACTAAAAACTCCCCCAAAATTCTTGTTTCAGCAAATGGCCAGACAAATACCTCATGTAAACCTCTTTCAGAGAGTAGATAACTTCTACTTGCTGCTTGGCCAATGGATTAGGAGAAATGAATATTCAAAATTCACGAGGTCTTGGCTGATTCCTGGTGTATCTAATTCTTTGATCAGATAAATATAATTACTTCAAAAAAGAAGTATGTGTCTTGAAGGACTGGGAAAATGAATTCAAAATGTGCTTTCACAACCAGTTAAGGTTATTACCAGAAAGGCTGAGCTTCTGCAACCTTTTCCCCACTAAAATTTGTTGTATTTTTATTTACACAATAAGAAGGAAAAGGAGCACAAATCTAGCAGCAGAGGGTAAACAAAATGTAGGTTTTGGGGGAGGCCCATATCAAACTCCTCTTGAGCCATGTAAGCTTTCAAGACTTTTAAAATTAAAATCCTCACCAGTAACAAAACCAGAGCTCCTTAACCCTCCGACATCATACCCTGTTGGGAGGTTGGAGCCCAGCTTGCAGAGGGGTTAGGAAGGACGAGCTACAAACATCATGCCTTGGCTTTGTCACTTTTACTTGGTAAGTCCAAAACAGTGCACTTTGACAGGCCCTTTATATGCAAGCTTGAAAAATAACCTATTTAGCATTCCCCAGCCCTAGCACATGATTTCACTGGGAAACTATGCAAAAGATACTTTGGAAATAAATATGCACAAGAAATTACAACTCTGTCTGAATGACCCCCTACCTTGGAATGTCTAGAACTGTGAGAATTATAAGGTCAGGAAATATGTACAGGCCTAGTGCCTTGAAAAGTTACTATTCCTTATTAGGAATCTGCACAGACATGGAAGCAGGAGTTGTATAAACTAAAAGGAAGATTTTTTTCCTGTCGCTTACATGCCTAGTCCTTGACCTATCCCATTTATAGTTTCCTTTAAGATACTATGCATTGCAAGTTCATTTGTTTCCTAGAAGTCCTCCAGCAGTGAGATTCAGCTGCAGCCAATACTGCAGACAGAGCGGGGCTATGTAAGCAGAAGCTTGAGATTTATATGCCTGTAAAATCACAGGTATTCATTTATCACTGCTAACAATTTTGAGCTCTGACTCTACAATTTCCAGGTAAAAGGTATCCTTACTCTCTGTCTGAAAATCTTAAATGCAGACATATAGAATTGTTTAGTCTGCTTTACTATAAATAGGAGGTAATATGTTATTTCAAACAAAAAGCATACCATAAACTACATACTTAATTTTGACAGATTGTGCTTTCCTATATATGGTATGGTCCCGCTGTGCTTTCATGGATCAAGCTCCCATTGACTTCAGCTGTCTCTCCTAACAGTGCAATTCCAAACATTGCCTTTGTTATATTTCACACCTTTGGGGGTTTTTTCATAATCCTTTTCTCTGCATAAAAGCACTGTATTCTGCAATATCCAATTGTAGGCTTGCACAGGCAGCACAAAAGCCTCTTAAGAAGAAATTCTCTCAATTTCTTTTCCTCTCCCCCTACCACTCAAATAGTTAGACAAACTGTTCTCATAATTAAGGAGATTCTAGTGCTACAGATCATCTCCAAAATCTGCAAAAGGAAAGAACAGCTTTTACATAGTAGATAACCTTTCAGCCAACATTCCTCTCAGTATCCCCCCCTCCAGTTTGCAGTTAAATTGCACTGTGTGTTTATTCTTCTAGTGAACAGACTCATTATATGATTTAAAAGTGCTAGTGTACACAGCACTGACATGTCCATTACATCCATGCACAGTGACACACAGATTAGAGAGAAGTTCAGGTTACCCAATTAAGAATTTGAGCTGCATTTTGGAAATGGAGAAGTGGGAGGGAGCTCTGGTTGGAGTATTTCAGCCTATGCACAGACAAAAACACTGCAGAATATTGGTCCACCAGGCCCAAACAGAGGCAATGGGAAGGAGCATGGGACTGAGGAGAAAGACTCTAGCACAAATATAAATAAAAAATATTGTCTCCTAGTTTAGCCTCTGCGAATCAAAAAATGGTACTGAAAAGAGGAGATGGAGCTTCTTCTCCTGCCAGTGTGGAAGTGTGGTCTGCAGGGTGGGTGCAGCCTGCCTTGTCCCTGCATTTCACAGCCACTTTACATCCTGCCTCCTTGCTTGCAGCAGGACTCCTGCTTTAGGCCAAGCAAGCCATTGACACAAATATAAATTTAAAATTAAAAAAACCCCAAACAGCAAACAAACCCTGCTATACCAGGCACATGGACCAGCCAGTGTTTACTTTCTCGGTGCTTCATAGCTGTGGGGTTGGGGCAGGTTTTGCCACACAAACCCTTTTGATTTGGTAGCCTAACATTGATTATCAGAGATTGTCGGCTTTAATTAAAAAAACCTAAAAATAGTGTAAGAGGTTTTCTGAGCCTTTAGTTAAGCTGAAAACCTAAGTACTATAGCTGTAAAAGATGTCCAGTGACTTAGAACATGAAGATTGAAAAAAAGTCTCCTGAGGAGAGATTAAGGCTTTTGTCTTTGACACAGCCCTTGCAAGTGGCTGAAGGCACAATTATGAATGCCGTGGGCTGGCAGCATTGCTCAGCACAGGTATAAATAACTCACGTGCTGGGGGACAGCAGCACACTTCTCTTGGTGCTTCAAGACTTCCCCTTTTTTCCCTGGTAAGGTCTGTGTCATGAATCATTTCAGCTTACCAGGAGATTCTTCCCTGACTTCAACAGGAACCGAACTGAACCTTAAGCATTTGTCAGAGGAGGACACAGATAGAGGCAGCTCTGGCTGCTTCCATTTTATTTAAAGATGTTGTTACGTGCTTTGACAGTTCAGCCCTGCACATTTAAACATTTAGTTACTGTAGCTTTAGTGAAAGTGATTCTCTCTAGCAATACAAATCTCTGGTTACCAAACATTTACTTTATGCTCTCAAAAAGATAATCTAACAACATCCAGAGGTTTCTGTTTCCAAATAAATGAATTCACAGTATTCCCTCATGCTATTGTTACAGACTGTACAGCTAAATTTAACTCCTTTATCTCTCACTGATCTTTCAAATAAAGTTCATTATTTTATCAGGTATGTTCATGGTTAGCAGTGATTGTTTAATATTAAACACCCTTTGCCAATAAAGCTCCATATATAATTGACTGTTAAAATCTTGGTTACAGCTGCTCCAATAATAAAAGCTATAATTAAAATCACATTCAGATTTTCAAGATAACCACATTGGCCTCACTCACACAGAAAGTAGGACTTTGTAACTGTCATAAGGACCAGAGCAAGACCATTTCTGAGTGAAAGACTTCATCTGTTTTAATTGCTGTCTCCCTTGGGAAGAAGGGGACTGGAATTTCAGTGCTTTCAGGCATATTTCTAACTGATCAAATTCTTTCTAAATCTAGATGAGCTTCTGAATAGAGAGACAACTGAAAAATCTATTCCATGTTTTATTTTAAATTCCTGCACTGTTTCATAACAATATTTTTTCTAATATTTTTCCTAATAGCAACAGTTATGCCTCATATATTTAAATTAAAATTTGAAGAGCATAATATACATAAATAAATAAATAAATATATACATATATGTGTATACACACACAGGTTACCTAGGGAGGTTGTGGGTGTCCCCCCCCTGGCAATGTTCAAAGCCAGGTTGGATAAGCCTTGAGCAACCTTCTCTAGTGGGAGGTGTCTCTGCACATGTCAGGGGGGTTGAGATTGGGTTCAAGGTCCATTCCAAATCCTTAATATTGTATTATTATATAATAATATTTAAATTATATAGTACTATTTTGTATTAATAAGCCACCATGATTTTATGAATTGTGAAACTAGCTCTATTCCTTTTGGTGTTCTTTTTTTCTTCTTCTTTCCCATCTATCCCCAACTTGAAAAAAAAATTGGTAAAATCTATTCATATGTATTTGAGTTTGGAGCAGATGATGGTATTCTTTTCCTAAGACAAAAGTGATAAAATTTTCTCTTCTTGTTACTCTAGCTGATTGCCAAGCAATGACATCACCCTGCTTGGACATAATGTGGCACAGTGAAGACTTAATGAGTCATTATTAAGAACATTGAGATGCAATGTTAAATATTGCAGTGGTCTAAAAAAGCAAATCAGTGAATTTAAGGACTCCCAGGGTAATGCATAAAGACACACCTTCTTACCCATGAGAGCAAAGCAAGTCCTAAATGGCTGTGCCCAGATACTTCATTAGAAACCTGGACCTAAACCTGTAACTAAAACTTGGAACTGTAATCCTTCAATCCTTCCTTGGAATGGAAAGAAGTTCAATCTATGATTGTTCTCACAGCTGATTCAGGTGCAACTCCACGTGTTTCACTTTTATGTAAAGTACATCATAATATCTCTCCTTACTCCTAAGGAGCTGCATAAGTATGTACTAATAATAGCTAAAAATTTACCTTGTGGCAGAGTCTAACAATCCCACTCTGAGCAGCCAGCCTCCCTTGTGGCCCATTAGGGGCGGATCTGTAAAAAGTGACATAGAATTGACCTTGCTCTGGATATTTCACCATGTCAACCAAATATTCTCAGATATACACCTCACAAAAAATATACACCCCACAATAAAAAATTCAAGTTAACCATAAACTGCATAAAGAAATCTAACATAATAGTCTGCTCCGGTCCTCTATTTACCTTCCCCCTCCAAATATTCTTCTTCAAGCTATCAACAGGAACAGGCAACTATCCCAGCACAAATGAAGAAATTTTCCTTGGTAATTTAACCTTACAATAAACCTTGGTAATTTAACCTTACAATAAACCATTTCTACCAAACTTTGGCAGAATGAGATGCATGAAATTGACTCTTGTCTTGACTCAGTCCCTGAAGCATCATCCAATTTTCTTAATACTAGCATTGCAGAAGACTAGAGGTTGAACTCTTCTTTCTTTAAATAAAGAACACGCACAGGGAAACACATTACATGCTTAAAGGAATAAAAATAAACATAACTAAGTGAGAAGAGTAAATGAAAAAAGTTCTTACCAGAAGACCAGTTCACTGTCACCAGGACTTCAGCTGCAGGCCAATATTTCAGCCAGTGTCCACCAGTGTTATTCCAGGTACTTCTACCCCTCTGCTCCAGTTCACACCCTCCTAGGAACTTTGCACAGGGGCCTGCAATTATGGCTAGACAGTTTTGGTGACTGGAGAGTTTCCTACTCGTCATGATGACCACTGGGTCATCCTGAAATATTCCAGGAAAGCATTTATGTCATCTGAGATCCCCTCTTTTCTCCTCCTGGTCTGGTGTTGATCCCACTGTGGCTGTCTGGAACATTGTTTCCTCTTCATTCACCTGTTGAGGCCCTGCCTTCAGGGTTAACTGGGGAGGCTGTGTCACTGCCACTCAGAAAAAGAGATATTGACAGTTTTTTAATTGCTCCATGCTGGGTGCAGTGAATTTAGGAAAGACTTGATAATATGCAGTTATTTTGCAATTGCGCCATTATGTTCATCTCTTCTGTTCAAGTGAGTAAACACCACCGTGTTGCTTCTGACCTTCCTTGCATTTTAAATCTATGCCCAAAATCTTCATTGAGAAAGCCACTTGCTGTTTCCATACAGAAATATAACCCCTTCATTTTTATGAGGGTGATGTATCAGGCTAAATAAAAATAATATTATGTGGCACTTAGAGTGAAAACGAAATTAGGGCAATTCAAAACAGTATAGCCTACAGAGTCCTGACCTACAGAGGACCTGTCCTTCCCCTGCACCTTGGTACATGAAATAAAACAGACAGTACTGAGTTTGGTAGCATGCATCTCGTTGCATCTTTACTAAGTGCTTTGCAAGTCACCTCTGCTATCATGTCAGGTCCATCATTTCTGTTGTCATACATTCCTTGCTGAATATGCACAAGGAAAGATGGGCATCCTTGTGTATCCTGGGATGCCAAAAGAGAAGCAAATTTCACACCTAGTCACCCAGGTTTCCCTCACATGTCTGTGGTGAGACTTTAACTTCATCTGGTGAGCTCTGAGAGCCTGACAAATCATCTTTATTCAGTGGCAGGTCTGAGCCTCTCACCGTAATAACTGACCCACTTCTCCCCTCCCCATCTAAGAAGTGAACACATGATGTATGTTTTAATGCAATACAGGGCTCCCCTCATTGCATCTCCTTCATTCAACAGCTTCTCCTATCTGGCACCAAAGCATGATTAAATATTAACATGGGGTGGGTCCTATTATTTCCTGACTTCCAAGAATCCATTGGTAAATTGAGATCTAGCTGCTAAAAATTTCTGACACAACATAATTTGTATTGAACCCCCTTTCCATGCCAGAGTGCCAGTGTTAATAAATCAGGCTGTTCACATTGAATAAATCTATTTAAATACTTATAAAATATTAAAGATGCATTTGGGAAAAGCCTCTAAGGTGATTGTTGCACCCATGCACCTCACAGTAACTAATTTATTAAAGAGTTTGCAAACCTGGGAAGGAAGGGAAAGAAAAATGGTTTCATAAACCAAGAGCAGAAGCCAATTTTTCAGCTCAGATGATGAAAGGAAGCATGCATTTCTAATCAAAAAGACAGATACGCCTTTTCTCTCCCACCATTCCCTCAACAGCAAAGTGCCTTTTCATCATCAACAACACTCCATTCCTAATGTCTGCTGAGGCCTTTCTGCACCTTCTCCATACACTAGTAATGTACACACAGCATCCCTTTGAAACAAGAGCCCATTAGCCGTGGCAGACTACCTTTTTACATGAAGTCCTTCCGTTGGTAGTCATCAGCAGAGTGCTAAATCATCCCAACTGGGCATGCTCACATCATGGCAGTGGGATAAACACATATTTAGAGCCACAGAATGAAAATTGCTTTTCTACCTTTCCTGAAAGTTAGGGTTTTTTTTTTTAGGAAAGGTCATAAACTACACAGGGAACATCTAGCTCTCCTCTCTCACCTCATTCCCCTCTCCTTTAAATACAGATTTTTTAACAAATCCACTTTTGCTTACATGCAGGTCATCTGTAATTTTAGACCTTCAACCACCAGGCAGTCCTCTTTAAATATTACATAGTAAATGTGACCATAAATTTGCCCCACAATAAGAAACAAGTTGGAGCATGCCCTGCAAGAGGGATTTATGTGATTGTTTTCCTTCCAGTGGGTGTGGTGAAGGGATATAGAAACTGTCAGCAAGAGCAGCAAGCAGGGTGATACTTCACAATAGCTACCTGAGTAATGCAAGAGAGATTAAGCCTAAATTGAGGACTGCCATTTCAGAGGACAATTAATTTTCAGGCTGTTGTAAAAGCTCTGTTGACATTTCTCAGCAGAGATTTTGCTTCTCAGTAAGGGTTTAAAGAGCTTTATTCAACTGAGGCTGTGGTGCTGCTGCCTTTCTTTGGGCCAGAAAAAGCTCATTTCTCTGACATGCAAGTAAGCTTCTGTGCATTTTGTCAATGCTGACTTCTAAATCTTCACCTGAGAGCCCACCTCAGACTCTTGACAGCAGCTTTTCCATAAGCATCTGATTTGATACCCTGGTGTAGTTGGAGAGACCGAAAATGAAGCAACCAAATTGTAAGCAGTAGCCTCCAACTCTGTTGGAGCAAGGGTCTGGTTGTATGACTCTTTTTCTAGACCCTTTCTTTTTAACCCTAGCAAGCACCAAGGAGCACAATGGGCTATACCCAGGCATGGGAATTCTGTTAAACTCCAACTATGCCATGTGTGGGCAAAATGCTTTTCTGCATGCTCAAGCCAGCCTCCAAGCCAGTAACAAATTTTATCACAAACCATGACACATGATGGTTCCAGGTCCACAAAGAGAAACTCTGGCCCCTGCTCATCAAAAAAGACAGTACTCCTTTTTGTTTTGGTGACAATAATATACCATTCAAGCTCTATGACAACAGGCTAAGATCCCCTAAAACTATTTGGCCAGCATAGACTGAGGCATGAAGGTGCCTAAAAGGATCTGCTCAAGCAAGCTGCTGGGCATCTCAGTGAATCTAGAGACAAAAAATGAGGGAGCTAATATTTGGAAAATGTTTTTTGCTACAGTGAAGCCAGTGGGAAATTCCAGATCATGGTACCTGGCAGTACGCATCCCCATTGAAAGTGGTTTGCCTCGATGCTGGGTTCAATTTATTACCAATGACAAATTGCCTGTCAAAACACAGCTGCTTTGTAGGAATATACAATTGTTTGTGTACAGAGACCAAAGGATGAAAGGGTTAATTATCCAACAAACTCAGGCAGAAGGAGAAAAAAGTTTAAAGCCCAGGGAGGTTATCATTGCCTTTTGCGCAGGCTGGTTTTAATCACTTTCTTGTACCTCTCCCTGACTTCATTTATCAAACCTTCACATAAAAGTTGCAAAGTGAGGTTATTCAGCGGATACCTCCATTCATCTCGGATGATTGACCAGCGTGGTTTGCAGTACAAGCCAACCTGGATGATGGCATTCCTCTTGTTTTCATTGCACAGCCTGCTTTCATTTTATGCTGTAATTCCGTTTTCACAAAACCATAACCAAGCAGGCTGCAGATCCCAGGTTCCAGATTTATTTACAAACAGCCCTGACCAGCCCCCTCTGCCTTCTCCTGTTATCTGCTTCATGCAGCTTTGGATCTTACCGCCAGGAGTCTGGGGTGGATTAGCACAAGATAGGAACTAGATCTGATATAACCAAGGGATGTAATCAACCTGGGCTTCCACCCCCGCTCCTCGTCCTTCACATAAATCCAGGTCCTGCTTGCACACAAGCACTTAATGGGAAATGCTGTTTGATACCTTGTGACTTTGCAGGAGTTGACCTCAGGCAGGTAACAGAAGCGCTGGTCTTATTTAGCAGAAGTAGGTAAGCCACTGTACCAGGCAATTCAGGAGAGGAACAAAGAGGCCATGTATCTTTCAAGGCTTTTCAGGAGCTGAGAATCATCTTTTCTGCACCAGATAGGCTATTAAGGTGAATGAGGCAAATTATAGATACTCATTAATCAAGGAGAGTATATATGAGTGAAGAGCAAGAAGAGAGCAACTCATCTAACCCTCTCTGAATTAACACAAATAAGACCACATTGAAATTTCATCCCCTGGTAAGGCTTCAAGGCTGATCACTAGGCAAAATATGATAAAAACCTTTTCCTTGCCTTTTGTGGGAGTAAAACCACCAGAATCTGGATCCTGCTGATTACTAAACACCTGATTCACATATAATATTAAAGGTTGGGTTTTTTTTGTGCAGCTCAGGAACTTCAGCTGGGGTAAATCAGCATATTGACGGCACTGAGTCAGTTCACACCACTCCATTTCAAAACTTGAAACAAATATTTTGGTGTACTTCCTTTGGAAGATGCACATCTAGTGAGAAAAACCCAGCCAGTGATTATGTAGAGTTCCTGTCGGTACGGTTCATCTGTAGTCACTTTCTAGGTGAAAAGCCTTTCAGATTAATGTAGCATTTCCATCCAAAAAATCTGGACCACTTTGGGTGAAAAACAGGAGGGGTGATGGCTGACCAGGTCTTTGTTCTATTTAAAACAGTCCAGTAAGTTTTCAACCACAGAATATGGCAACAGAACTGATCACAGGGGAAAATGCAATTAAAATACCTTCCTGCATTTTGCAGCCACAAAATCATTGGCAAATCACCATAATCTGGCTTTGCTGAAGTGGAGGGCAAGAGTCAATGCACCAGGAAAGAGTTTCAGCTAAGTACTTTTTAAGCTAATAACTCTACTCAGGGACAGTTCAGAGATTTTTATATCTTCCCTTATTGACACTGGGATCCATGAATAACTTCTCTTACTGCTTGCTTCTGCTGTGGTGCTGAAACCTTGAAAAGACTCAGATCAGTGACTATGTGTGCTAGTCCAGGTGCAGCAGACAAAAATGGAAGCTTCAGGTTGATAGAGATTCTGCCATCTTTTACCATTAGGTTTGGGGGTTTTTTGGGTTTTTTTTTGGTTTTTTTTTCTTTTTTGTTGTTGTTTTTTTCTGGGGTTTTTTGTTTGTTTGTTTGTTTGGGGTTTTTTTTTTTTTTTTTTTTTTTTTTGTGTGTGTGTCTTAATAGAAGAATCGTTTTGTAGATTAGAAATTAACTTTGAGAAACAACACCAAGCAAGTCCATCCAGCCTGAAGCAAGCAGAGCCTTCAGGCGGTGTTTGTGGGCTTTCTTTAGAAGGACTCCCTGGACACAGAAAGGGAGTTCATTAGTGGTGATTTGTGTATCACTGCTGCTATCCTGTTGATAGCATGCTTGTCTTCTATCTTCTTTGTCTGAGTCCAATTCCAACTGGAATTCAGACAGAAGTAATAACCACAGAGGGATTCACATTCATTTTTTCATCTCCTTCCAAATTCCTTGCTTGCAAAAGTAATTCTTAGATCACACCTTTGACAAAAGTTTTCACTATTGTTTGTGCCTGGACTGAGATCAGTCTTTCTGAGAATATTTACTCTTTTGTGTGTGTCTGTGTGTGTGTATTAAGTTGAATATTGAGATAAAAAAGAGCTTTTGGTTCTTTCCCATCAAAGAGCTGAACATTTCATGAACCATCTGTGACCCTTTAGGTGATGTTTTGGAGAGTCTAAAATCTTTGACCAAGCAAAGGCTCAAGACAATGGACATTGATAGCATTAGATGCTGAGAAAACCCTTGATGGGGTGCAGTGCAATTATTCAAAAGAGTTCTAATACAATTATGAATTGGAATAACCTTTGCAGGCAAATTTCTTTCTCCATGTGACCCATACCAGATGTCAGGATTAATGTAGACAAGTGCAAAGTTTTGTTCCTTTCTGGAAATATTTATAACACAGGCATATTTTATTTAAAAGCTACAAAACTAGGTTTTTAGCAGGAAGATTACTGAGGTTGCCATCCTGCTGACATGATCATACCTTGTTATTACAAATGTAAATGGAAAATGTACCTTTCTGAATAGTTAAGAAAAAGGTTTTGCAGAGTAGTGTTTGAGACAATAAATGTTGGGACAGAACAGTAATGAAAAGATGGATGAATAAAATTAAAACTTGGAAAGAAAGAAAAAAAAATTGAGGGTTTTTTTCCTTCTAAATTTTTGAAAGACACATTCTCCAGGTGTAAGGAAATGAATCATCAGAGAGTAAACCTGACATTATCCCTGCACTGAATCTGAGTAATGAAGCAGGATTCATGTGGGGCTGCTTTTTCTTTGAGGATGGCAAAAATTAGCTGATTTATGTGAGAAATTTTAAAAGATTTTTGTTCCCCTAAGATTTCATGGATTCCCTTTTCTCAGGATAAAACTTAATTTTTGTGGGCTCTTTTTTTAGTTTTCTTTTCTTTTTCAATTAAGTGGCATTATAAATCAAAACTTCCAGAAGATATTTCAAAAATTCAGAAGCCTGTCAGTTCATCATTATTATCAGTGTAACCTTTTTGCTGCTTGTTTCAGTGTATAAGCCCATTTTATATTTCTATTTTTTTTAAACCGAAAAGGAAAATAAAAAGAGCCCTATTTGAACTTTACCCTGTGATGCAATATTTCTTTGTTTGTACTCCAAAATTTTATAGGCCTTCCGTGCTATTGTGCTTTATTGAAAACTCATGCTTTGTTTGCTGTTCATTATTATCTTTTCAATATTTCTGCTTCTTAAGATTCCTCATCCCCTGCAACATTTGTTTCAAATGATTTACTTTCTGCAAAGGTATGCACTTGCATATATGCCTTTTTGAAGGCAACTGTCATAGTGCTATTATCTATCAATTTTTGTCATTCTCTTGGTTTTGCTCATGAGCTGTGTGTCATCTAAGAGAGATGTTTGCAAAGTGCATTAGTTGAGAATCTGTACATCTCAAATATCTGGCATGCATGGATGATGCAAACAGGCTTAAAAACAGGAGAAGGTGGGCTTGAACTTTCATTTACTTGTGAAACAGTAAAAATTAATAAATGGATGAGGAAGACAATCTGTTCTAAACACATATGATACTCTATACTTTAGGTCTAAAGTATATCCCTAAAACACAATGCTGCTGTATTTTTAATGCACTTGCAAAGTTTCATCTGCAAATTTCATTAATATACTCCTGTAGATCCAGGATGGCTTCTCCTCAGGAGTCTCTACTTTCTGGATCATAAAGTTGTCTTCACTATAATTTAGGAACCTCTGCGATGATGCATGTTCAGCTGTATTTGTTACTCAACAGATGTCAGGGTAGTTAAATTCCTTCATGAGCCTTTATCAGTACTTCTATTCTGGGATTCCCAACTGGTTCAAGATGTATCTCTGCTAGCCGTCAGCGCTGCTCAGAGATCAATATGCAGAGCTTGGGTCAGGCTGGTTCAGTGTGGAGCTGGCGTGGCTGCTTGCCCTGACCACCGCCAGTCTTGCTGCTCAACTTGACTCTGTAGCTCGTGGAGTCAGCGCCTTGTTGGTTCCTGCTCAAGAAGGACCAAGTTATAGGGGCAGCTGGGGACAGGTCCCACATCCATAATTCTTGAGACCATCTGCTGCAGTAACTGTCACTGCTCTTCCTGTGGGGCTGTCGCCTGGGCTTCCTGCTTGCACATAAATTTCGACAACACCTGCTGCTCTTGCTATTCCTTCATCCATTATATCTACAACATCAGCTCAGAACCAGGCGCTGCTGGCACTCCATTTAAACAGCCACGTCCCCGACAGAACGCGCTGATTCCGAAGCTGCCCCTTGGAGCTGTTTGGTTTCCATAAAACAGGAGTGATAACGAGTTAACAATGCTGACGGTCAACATCTTTTCAGGCCTACCCCAGGTTCTTCAGCCATCCCAGCTACTCTTCCCACTCCCCAGGGCATCTCTTTTTCTTGGAGAACCACTTGACCACTGGTTCCAAGGACTCAGCAGGATGCTCAGATAAACTTCTGCTCAAAGAACCAACACCCAACAGCAGTGTAGGCAAGTTTTAGATAAATGATACCAGCTTACTCTATTCCCTTAGGCTACTTCCTTTCACTACATACTAAGCAGCTTTCCCTAGAGTTTAAATAATAAAATAATAATTTGATTTGCAACTAGAAGTTCCTAATCTGTATCACTAAAATTAATAATATTAGTTATTAATGAATATTCAGCCTTCTGCTGGGTATTTGTGAAAATGCTATCAAATCCTCAGAGTTTAAAGAATTTTAGCCTCAATGATATTCACCAAGAAATTTAGATGTTGCCATTCTGCCATCTAGAAGTATTTGTCACTCAGAGATCATGAAAAATCCCAGCTATTTTTTAGTATTCTGGGCAAACTGAAATGAATAGACACAGTCAAAATACATGCTTTATATTGAGGCATGAAAAGCAATAGCTCTCCTTCTGCATTGGTCATGTAAGTATTAAATTTACAGGTGTCGGAATTGGTTTGCAAAATGTTACTTATTAAAACGAGGATTATATTTCCACCTCCCACCAGAGGCATAGATAAACTGCTGTAATTTCAAGTCATCCTGTTCTTCACTGTACTAACTGGCGCAGTTGCTCCTCTGGCACAGGAAGTTTTGACTGTATTATAAGCAGTTTTTACTTTGTCTGAAGCCAAAGTGTTTCCTTCTCCTGATGAAAATGGGAAAGAAAAGAAAGAGATGAGATAGTATCATTTGAATACTGTCTTGGGGGTTTTTGCTCCTCTGTTACTTTTCTTCTCAGTCACTTAGATCATGCTGATAAAAGGCAGGATGGGTTTCAGGACACTACTTGCAATTTTAAAAGAAAATAAAGGGCAACTCTTGCTTTACAACAACTGAACTGGTCTTTGCCTACATCGCTCACCAAGAATCTGGCTTCTTATGGCTAGCTAGCAAACATAAAGTAAAACACCTGTTTACCAGACACAGAGCTATGTGTCTGCCATTGCCAATCCATCTGTGGAACATAAACATAACTTTCACCAGCTGCTTCTTTTAGCATGGGCTGGTAATGGAAGCCATTATAGAGCATATCAACAACATACTTTCCTAATAATCATGGGCCAGAGCATCACAGGGTGTAAATTGGCAGAGCCTCACAGAAGGTGATACTGATTTACACCATCAGAGGATCTCACCCCACTGTGTTTGTTTTTTTCACACTCTCCTTATTTTAGCACCCTTATTTTCCTAGTTTCCAGTTTGTTTCTGGGGTTTATTTTCCATTATATTTTACTAATGAGGCAACATGTTGTGAAACAATTCCTGGGCCAGGCTCAAACAGTAATGGGTAATTACCTTGGGTACATACAGCCTCAATATTAACGACCCTAAGCAAACCTCTGAAGATTCAGAGGTGTTATACTGCAAAGACTCCAACTGGATTTGGGCCAAATGCCCCATTCATATAAACATGCTCAACTCTATTGACTTCAGGAGAATTACACCTTCTTTTGTTTGTGCAAATATGCTGAAGGTGATTCACAAAATCATGCCCAACCACGTCCACTCTCTTTAGATTTAAATTGAGCTTGAAATCTCACAGTGCAAAGAGCAGATTCCTTTTTGTCTCGCATGAAGGCTAGTGTGCTACAACTCTAATTAAATTGCTGATAGATCCCCTTATCTCTGAGGCTACTCCAGTATGCAGTAATGAGGCTCTGCTCTTGACAAACATTATCATACCTCTTTCCTTGTGTCACATCATTTAGGCAGGTCAGGATCTTGATGGTGACCTAAGACAACATTCATCCCATGACCAGGCTGTTCATTTTCCTTCCAGTCAGAAGGGCAGAAAGGCCTCAGGACTTTTTGACTCTTCATTTTCCAGTTAGAAGACAACTCAAAACTCAGAAATGAAATTCCATTAGTATGTGAAGCTCTAAAGTGGAAAAACTTGTCTTTAGAGGTGTCAGATATGGAGGACACCCATCCTGTTGAGTTCAGACCAGAAATGGTAGCAGTCCCTGAGACCTACCCATTGGAATTCACTTTCTTCTTGGTAGTTTTGTAATGCACCCTGAGTAGTGCTTTCCAGGACTCCTGCAACTGCAAAAAATCAATGCTTACCTCTAATATGTTCCGACTTAAAGTGTGCAACCTTATTTAAAATGCACTGCTAGAGCATATATTTTCATGTATCGTTATGTCTAAATGCATGATAACCAGGTTGAAAATCAAATTAGCTCTGTTAAGGTGAATATTACAATGTGACTACTACCTGCTGTGCCATGAGTGCATCTTGTAAACACAATCAAATCTCTTTCCTTCTCTCTCTCTCACACAGAGACACATGCGTGCCCTTGCACAAGAAAGGAGATTCTTCACCTTCTGCCATCATATTGTCACAGCAGCTCATGTTTATTGTGAATGACATCTTCAGCTACAACTCAGCATGAGCTCTGGTATGCTGGAGTTGAACATCCTACCAGGAAAATCAGCAGTGACATTAAAGTTGTTTCATGAATAATGAAAAAATAAATATCACATTTACTGTAGGTACACAAAATGCTTTGTTTAACTAAAAGTGTTTGAAGAGGAATTCCAAGTCTCTGAGGGTAGATACTATTTTATTAACTGTGGATACAGAACTTATTTAGAAGGAGCTGTTTTCATTATATTCGTAATTTTCTCAATTATACAAATGAGAGAGCATGTGATGAGTACTATTAGCAGGATACAGGCTTCTCTTTAGAAAACTCTAAACTCTTAGAAAATCACAAAACAGCAAATTCTCCCTGCTGGCAGCTGTGATTCTTTCAGCCACTTACATTCTGTATAAGGAGGTTTACATGTGTCTCCCAAGTCCAAATTTGTGTAAGAACAGTTTTAATCATTTATAGAGGAAAAACGGCTTCAGAGACAGTAATGCAATTACATAAGTGCATAATGCAAAAGAGAATTCAATTTTCTCAATGCCATACAAGGCAAACTTGTTCCTGGACCCCAGCAAAAGACACTCAAAACATGACTGCACCATGTCCAGAGTTTTGCTGGCTGAACCCTTGTGCGCTCCTGCCAGGCCTCAGAAAGTTCATAATCACAAAATTCAGGAAGAAGAAACAAACCTACTTTGAATTACGGGGTTATGGTGACCAGAGTTTTATATAAAAGTTGTTTGCAGTGGAAATGCTATATTTTGTCCTATTAAGGACTGAACAAACACACTTTTACCACAGAATTAATGTCAGGCAAAAGGGAAAATGTTCAATGATTTCAGGCTTTGTGCTAGACTGAAACTTGTGATCCTAAAATGTAACAGCTGTTAATGAAACACAAATATACTTGGTTCCAGAAGTGGAAAAGAGTCTCACTAACAACTCTGAAAAAAAAAAAAAAGTGCTGTTATTCCCCATTCTTTGGAATGTTTTATCCATATTCATAGCAAGAACCCTGAGAAATGTTCCCAAGTGCCAAAAAGTATGAAAAATCATACCAAACACATTGTCAATATCCTAACTATTAGTTATGAACTTATCTGCATGGAAATACTTATTCTCAGTAGAATTTTCTGAATGACAATATGGCAATAATAAATAGTCAGCTTTGTAAGTGGTGCAACTTTAGGCACAGGCTTAAAATTAGTGATTTAAAAGACCCATCCTCCCTCTCAAAGAGGGTGAATAGATTTGGTTTCTACCTTTCATTGAGGTGAAAGGCATGAAACTGTTGTTTTCCATAAACCTAGGTCATCAATTTTTTATATAAAGTAGTATATTTTATTACTTCTTTCTTGTGAGTTCAAGTTGCCTGTATTTCCTATTCATAGAGAAGTGCTCATTTCCTGTTTGAAAACACACATGTATTTACTCTAATTAATTTAACAACATTCTAAATGGCAGTAACAAAAAACAATAAACAGAAATAATCCACCTAATTAGTGCCTGTACACAAAGCCTCTACTCATTTTTATTCTTTGTCTTTAAGCAAGACAGAAAACTAAGAGCATTTTATTTTTCCTTTTGCCATGTGCCAATGCTTCAAAAAAAAAAAAAAAAGGAGACAACTCCAAGGTTCCAAGGCATGTTAGCTCTTTAGACTCCCACTACTGTCAGGTGGGCTTAGGCAGGTGGTTTAGAGTTTCTCCTTACCAGCTTCAAAGATAAATCATGACCTGAGAGAGGGCCAACATTTAGATCTGACATGTGGGAAGAGGTGCATCCTCTGACATACAGGCAAAAGAATTAAAAATAAGCAAATGTATGAGCAAGTAAACCCCATGAACTAATGAGGAATGTGTCAGTCAATAGCAATGCAAGCTGTATTTCTATTATACAAGAAAGGTAAAAGTATTCTAGTAGGTCACTTAGTTACTTCAACCAGATGGAATCCAAAATGTTCAGAAAATTAAAAATCCATTTATTCCTCCAAAGTTGCATTCCATCTGTTTTCAGACATTTATGGAATCTTTTTGCATACAGGATATGGCAACCACTGGTGCCTTGGAAATATTTCTCCTTCGTGCAGCTCACGGAAAGCCAGGCTGGATATAGACAGCCCTGAAAAAAAGCCATTTTATTCAGGTGCTCTAGGTTATCTTCAAAATCTAGGAAACTGTACTTTTGTTTAAAACAAAGGACTCATAAAATTTAGTGTATTATTATCTGCAAAAATGCAACAGGAACTTTTAATCTTAGAAAAAAAGAACCAAAACAAAACCAAATCAGGCTATTCCTTGCTCTTTCCACCTTGAAAATTTTAACTTTCCTGCCAGTCTGTTTCTCATTTTCAGCTTGTGGAGACAATAAGAATGATTCAGATGCTATGAAGGAATGCAGCCTGGCATGTAGTGATCTCCACCCTGAAGATAAAAGTGACAAAATTACTGCAGGAGTTATGAGCTCTAGCCTTCATCAATCATTTTTCAAGAAATATTTTATTTCCTTCAACTACACATTGTACCTAGATCTAAATAGGGTATGGTCCCCTTCCTCCTCTCCTTGTTCTCAGCATCTTCAGCTTCACCAGATGGAAGGATATCATCTGGCATGCAGGCCAGACCAAATTTTCTATATATGACACAAACATCCACATTTCCTGTTTCCATAGGACCTTCTCCTCTTTGCAGTCAGTGGCTCACAGCTCACTGCCAACAAGCTTTATTGTGTTTGGTGCAGAGAGTGTTTTATCCCCTGGTGAATCTCACCCATAAGTACAGGGCTATATCTCTACTGCCAGGCAGTTGTGTTCCCATTCCTCTCCTGATTATCCACACCTCACTTTAAATCACGCCCAACTTCTGTGTTGGAGCTGACTGCATCCCTTTGAGGTGAAAGATATTCAGCAGGTAACTCTGTCCCAGGACTCTTTCTTATAGGGCAAAAGACAACAGATTTTGTGATCTTAAGGAGTCTTCCCATGTTACATCAACAGACCCTTGCACCATAAACACTCCTCATGACCAAGGGCCAGATTACTTCAGACTGTTGTGAACGGGGGCAGGAACATGTCTTACATTATCTACATCTGCATTTTGTTCACCTCCCCAAATCATCACTGGCAGGTGACTTTCACATGGGAAGACAAAGCACTCAAAAATCCCAAGGCAGCAGATCAAAGAGCATAGAACTGGCTTTTAAGCATAAGACTGCATTAAGAAGAAAAAAAAAAAGCCAAAAACATAAATCACAAATGATGGATTATTCGTTTCGGTCTTTGCATTTGTTTTTATTGTCACATTATGTCTCCACATTTTCTTCTACAACCCAAAGGAAGGAAAAAAACCATTATATTCATACTTAGTCTCATCCTGTCTAAAGCTGACACATAAAAATACCCCAAAACTACCAAAACAGCTACACAAATTCAGTGAGAGTACAACAAGACTCTGACTGAAAACTGGTATGAGTGGCATCAAGTTCTGATATAACAAAAACCTGTACTTCTCATCGCTCCAGATTTGTAATCCACAGGTTTGACTTTGGGGTTGAGGACCAAATGCTAAAAGACCATATTCAATCAGCAGCAGAAGTGGAGACTGGTTTTCCTTCTTTTTCAGGCAAATGCTCTCTTTCACTCATGGGGAAAGATGACACTGAGCAGGTGTGGTGCTCAAGATGGACAAAACACAATGACAAAACAGCAGAATTGGAGAAAACCTAACTGGTGCACAAAGGGCTGTGAGGAGCATCCCAAGAGTGGAGCCACCCACAAGGCAGGCACACACCTCTCCAAAGTGAGCTTCTGGCCACACAAAAATAACCCACTCTCTCTCAAGGGTTCAAACTTATTAAAGGTTTCCTTTGATTACACAGAGACTTGGACCTACACCTCCTTATCAGCTGAAGCGCGTGCCCTGCTTTTCTTTAGTTTCACCCATCCCCTGCTAAGTTTAGAAGAAAAGGCAACAGCTGTGGCTACTGACAGAGGAAGGTTGGCAGCTGCAAAACGGAGATGCCACATTTCAGTCTATAATTTTCTTTCCACAGTGTCTCTCCCTAACTTTCCTTTTTAAGAGGCACTTAAAATCCATGTGTCTGATTCAATTATTGTTATTGCAGCTATGGAACAGAATGTGATGCTGATGAGGGCCTACCTGTCTGGTTAACTTCCCTTTCTGGATGCTTTCTTTCCTACATTCATCATTGCTTGTGACACATGTATTGTCTAAACTATGTTCGAGAACAAACCTCTAATACATTCCATGGAAGAAGGTGAAAAAATCAGAAAAAGGTATATCAGTTGCAAGCATAAATTTACATGCTAACTTTAAATGTTCTGATTCTGAGAAAATTCTTAAATAGAGAGCATGGTTTCACTGAAAATTAAGTATAACATTTGCAGTAAAATTTAAAAAAAAGTTAATTTTGCTTCCTTTGATTTGGAGAGTACCAATATTGCAGAAATGCTTTGTCTTTATGAACTCATCTACAGATTCTCCATTCTTTCAGTATTCAGTACATTATCAAATCGTATCTGAAGCACTGTGAATTCATGCCCCAGAGGGCAGGAACCCAAATTTAAAGTCATCATCATTCTGTGTGTTTTCTGCTCAGTTGAAGGTTTTATGATACAGGCTGAATGTCTTTTCAGGACAATCCTAAAAATAAGCTAATGCAATGGGGACAGGATTTATTGGATATGTACGCTCACCTTCAGCTGATGTTCTCCCTAGGTCAGTTCTCATGTGATTGGCAAGGGATCGTGACAGCTTGTATCTTCCTATGAGAAACCTGTGTAGACACTGGTAATTAGAACTGCCACTCAGTCCTCCCTGACAACTGCTACTGCAGTGACTCTGGGCCTCTGAACTAGCTACTGCCTCTGGAAAATCCTGTTTCCCAGTGTTTTCTCCTCCGTAGGCACCTACCTAATTGCATGTAAACATTCTGTAATTTATTACGTGACACAAAAACATTGGTACCTTCAAGCTTAAAATGCAGTGGTTGATAAATACTGAAAAACTACAATTCTAAAATGTCACTTACAATATTGTTCTCCAACTGCCTTCCCTGACTGGTTGCTGAACTAAGGATACTTACTAGGTAATGGAAAATCTGAAAAGGGTCTCAGTCTGTCTTTTAAATAGCCTAATTCTTAGTCAAAGTTATGAGGGTTGAAGCTTATAAGCCAGCATGGCTCTGGGAAAAAAAATAAATCTCCATTTCAAATTGAAAATACCAGTGCATTTTCCCTGTACTATTCTATCTCAATCAGAACAAGAATAAAAATGCTCAATTATTTATTAGTATATTTTTACCCATAAACAATTAACTCACAAACTATTAATAACTGCAACTAACAAAGAAAAGAAAATTTAAAAAACCCCAGCAATGCAACAGTTGACAGCTGTATTTGGAAGAGACTGTGCATAAGGGAAAATGTTTGGAAATATTTGGAAATTAAAATGAAGCTGGAAATTTTCCTTGTACTAGGATATTTACAGAATGAAAGCTGGATCTGTTCTTGGGTTTGCTGCAGTTTGGAGGTATGATTTCAGATAGAGCTGCCTTGCCTGTGAAATGGGGCTGACAATAGAGCTGCAGTTTCCATGCACAGTGCCCAGTTATTTAGATCTCGTCATGTTAAATAACATCTTTTTATCCCACAGTGGGGAATAAATACTCAGAGTGAGGTAGTAAGGACTTGTTGAGATTCAGAGTTGAAAAAGCAGTGAAATGTAATCTCCAGACCATGGAAATCAGTGGAAATTGGACTTCAAAACACTGTTGATTTCAGTGGTTTCGGGATCAAGGAGAGCAAACTTGCTTCACAAAGACAAGTCTGTTTTCCAGAGCAATGTTTCTTGATAGGAACAGCCTGTCAGACAGAAGCAGACTATACCTTTGGGGCAAAGCCATGCTGAAGGCTCTACATAGTTCTAGGGTGTCCAGAAGCATCTCAGGGAAGTTGTTCCTCTGTCTGCCCATAGCTCCTTCAAGGCACCAAGGAGGATCTTCTGGCTTACCCCTATGGTTAAGAAGAAAGCATTTGGCACCAGACCACAGGTGCAGATCTCCAAGGGGAAAGGAAGCCAGCCTGTGTGGGAAGGGTTAGGCATTTCCTACCCATTCCCACTCCATTAACATCCAGCCTGCAACCTATAGGAATTTCAGATGTGCAGAATCGCATCCAGAGCACTGAGTTGGCCAGACCGCAAAGGCATTGAAACCACTGCAATGCTAACTTTATTTTCCCAGTAACAATCCAGCCCAAGACGAGCATGGCACAGTGTATTAGGCATCTTGATAAAGTTTTATGCAACCACTCTTTAAAAACCAACCCAGAAATGGCAGTGCTGTATTTTTAGACAGATAATTACATGCGTATTTCCATATATGTACTTCAAAATTAATCCAGTAGTGTAGTCATGCAACAGGTCAGAAATTACTGAGTGAATAGCCCCATTTCCTTTTTAGACCTTGATTATAGCATGATATTTTGGTAATAATTTGGCACAGTGCACAGGGAAGTAAGTATGGAGCTCTAGCCTTGTTCACAGACTCTGCCCCTCTAAGTGTCTGCCCACCACTAACACAACATAATCTTCACTTCTATCACTGTTAAAATATCTATTCCTTGCATTTATAAGTCCCACTAAATTCAACACCAAACCCACAAAATTCTACTCTATGGACTACACACAGTTTTTAGAGGATTCAAACCCGAGTGCTGGTAGTGCAAAGATTATCCAAGATAACCTGCCACCCTCTTCTCAGAGGTGGCATGGGAGAACAGTGTTAGGAAGATGAAATCTAAAGGAAAGCACATTTTAAGCACTGAAGTACAGTTATAGCAGCCAAGTAATTAGAACTCTGCTCTTTTAGACAGCATTCAGTATCATTGTTTTTAAAAGCTCACAGTGTCCACAGTATTTCAGTTTTGAAACAAATAAGCTTTTGTTTATTCCTCTCTGCCCCCACTCTTCACTACTGTGTACTAATCTCTACACCCGTTTTCCACATCCTAGCAGAACAAGTACTTTTAGAGAAAATATTCTGGATTATTAATGGCTAGATTTTTTTTTTAATGTAACTGCTTAGTTATTAACAGAGGAAAAAAAAAAGTTCTCTTTTAGAGAAATTTGTGAACTGTTCCTTTTCAGAGCTGTTCCTGTCTGCCACTTCTTCTAGTGAGCACTCTGTCAAGCTGCAGACTTTCCTGCTCACTGTCAACATGGCAAAGAAACAAGAATAAGTGTGTACCCAAGAGGTACTGGTAGTCAATCCCTAATTACATTTGAGCTGATTTCAGTTCAGGTTTGAGTCTAGAAATCTTACTAAACCTAAGAAGTACCTAATTTCTGCTGGTGCAGTCGTGAATATCAGCATCTCTTCTAGCAGGACAAGGTCAAAACCATTCTGAAGGTCTACAAGGCCCAAAGGACAATCCAGCTGGTACCCTGAGAATGTTCTTAGTTTACATAACATAGAAAGACAGCTTGAAAATTATTTTTTGCTGAACCTGACTAAAAATATATGTGCAACATCATTAATGGATTCTATTTCCTCTCACTGAAAGGCAATTTAATAAATCATCCTTTGCCATAGTGCCACTAATTGCAATGGATTCTGAAAAAAACCATCCCAAATGATTTTTTTTAGAAAAGTCACACATCCTGAAGGTACACTGCTGGCAAGCCCTCAAGTGTTTATATTACAAGCCAAGCAATTTAAATAATCCCCAAGTTCATTATGTTCAGCTAGATTCTCAGGAAAGGTCCACTCTTCCATTGGTTTCCAAGAATAAACCATCATTGAGCATCCTATTTTTCACAACTGATAGGTTTTGTGTGGCTAGGAGTAAACTACAGTAGCAAGATTTTAACAACTGCGGAAAAAGACTATAAAACTTTCTGCCCCTTATTAACTACTGTGTGACTATTAGGTTTATGGGCAATGTTAACTTTGCAGCATAGGAATAAAAACATTGTAAATGGTCTCCAAAATGTTGGAAGCAATTTTCCCCAAGAGAGGCAGGCAGCCCTTCCAATCCCAGTAAGGTATGGAAAGGGTCATGTGGCACACATGTAAAACTAGATTAGACTCCCTGTTGCTAAGTAATTAAACCTAATTGTAAACCTGGGCAAGTGCTGAATTTAAAACTGAGCTCCCTGTTCAGAGCTCCAAAACCTCTATTGAAAATCCATGGAAAATGAAAACTGCCTCTTTAAAAGAAATCAGCTTGCAGCTTCCCAGAGTGGAGCCCCTGGGCAAGTAGTTCAAAATATGATTTTTATAAACAAATCTGACATAGCAAACTTAATGCAAAACCCTATGCATATAACATCACTTATGTGTGCAACTCATTTAAATTATAGCTGTAGAGAGAAGGAAATAAAACTGGCATATTAACCTTTGGCACAACAGTACTCACATACTAGCAATGTTCAGCAGCAGATGATATTATTGTGACTCCCACTAGTATTGTCATAGTGAAGGGTCTGTCAGAATTCATGTTTGAAACCTCCACAGTCAGAGTTTATTAATTCAGCCATGAGCATCCGTTCCAGACCCATGCTGGCATGTACAGTTTTAACAGCAGAATTATTTTTTTACTCCAGCTTCCTTTTCCCCACCACTGTTGTATTTAAAGTCATTAAAAGCAGAAATAAAATAAATCAAAGATAACTTCATTAAATACTTCTCCTCAGCATCATCATATTTAAAAAGACTGAATTCAAAAATAAAATATGTCAGAAATTAATGAATAAATTAATGAATATATTCCACAGCTTCTTGCCACAAACTCATTGGATGCCCTGCTTCCCAAATGTTCCTTCTAGAGAATGGTCTGCTAATTCTTCCCCAAGAGAGAGAACCCTTTCTAGCAATCCAAAAGGACAAGCTAAATGCATTAGAAAGATAGACTTAAAAAGCAAATTATAAATTAAATTAAAAAAAAAATCAATTTTTTTTATTGAATTCTCCACATCATTGAATGCATTCATATACAACTAACACAAGCATCATGCAAAAAGAGCCTTCCTGGTTAAATAATGTCTTTAAAAATGTGTTATTTTGGGTAGCTTTGGCAACGATACTGAGGGCTTTATATAAGTTATTGTCCTGTTTATATGCTCTGAAACATTTTGGTCATAAGTTACAGACATGGGACTTACTCAACAGCCATCACAATGGGAGTGAAACAAGTGCAGACCTGCTGCTGAGCTGGAGAATACAATGGTTTGAAATAATCATCTGGTTATTCTCAATACTACTGAATTTGAGAAAAGTTACTTTGTCAAAATATCAGAGGGCCATAGCAAGACACTTTTGTATTCTATTTATTTAAATGACATCTAGATGTACTGTTGTGAGCAATTCTCACCTTCTTTTTTTGTGGAAGAATCCTGAGAGCCAACTCTGTTTCCCTGACTCCCTTCTACAGCAGTCCCATGAGCCAAGCTGTGACACGGGCAGGGCCGAGCAAAGGAATACATGATGTAATTTTAGTTTTGCAGGATTAAGAATGTGATGAATTCTTATCCTCTTTGATAAATTCTTATCTTCTCTGATAAAACTGGGGACAAATCAGGACTGCAGAAGCTGCTCTCCAAGCTGTATCTTGCACAAGACCAAAGACGAATGCATGTGAAGCAGAAGGGAAAAAAAAACAAACCAGATTCCAAATACCAAAAATAAACTGCGAAGAAACTTAATCCTCAGAAGGTCAGAGGTACATCTGAAAGGCCCTGGCCATGCCTTTGTATCAGAATGTTACAACATTAGCCCTAATGACTTAATAGTTTTGCCCTTGAATTGTGTCAACAGGAACCTATCTTATTACATGGTAAATTAGTTGCTTCCAGCCTACTCCAGACTCTCAAGTGATGGGAAGACAGAGGTTCTTCTGGCAATGTTAGAAATGCAACCTCGTACCTAAACAGTGTTGCTGAGCAGTATTTAGCATCATTTTAATTTTTTTTGTACTTGTGTTTGTGTAAGAGAAGGCTGGGGAAGCATGGGGAAGAAGAGCCTACATTTGGCATTCAGGAGCCAAAATTAAAAGGAAGGCATCCCTTTGGAGTGCTGTTGTGCCGTGTCATCAAAGGTCATCGTCTGCTGCAGATACCAGGGGATAATGAGACCGGGTCAGCCGTAATGATGGCAGGATCTAGGTAACAGAGGATGCTTTCTTTTGCTACTTCCCTTCTCTCAGAGAAGTTTGCATCCTTTACAGGCTTTCTTCACATCCACACAAAAACAACTTCCAAACCTGGGACAGCAAAAGCCACCAGGTGCCGAAGGTGCATCAGTACCTAACTATTCAGAGCCTGTCCCTGAATAAAACAAGAACAAACAGTAAATTCTAAGCATTACATTTACCAGGCAATTGTCTCATTCTGTTTAAATTGGAAAATTCTATATTTTTTTACTTATCTGGAAATCTTTGCTTAACATCTGTCCTAAAACCTGTCTCCTGTCAGCTAGACAAAGGGTTACTTTTCACAATGAATGCACAAGAAAGGAGAGACATGCTTATACCATTCTGTAAGTCTTCTTTAAGGAGTTTTACAGGCAAGTAAGATGCAGCTCCAGACACTAGACTTTTAAATCATTTAAAGCTGACATAAACTGATCCTAGGCACGGTTTATAATCATGTTTTTACTTTTCAGCTCTGACAATTACAAATTGTTTGTATTAGCTGCACAAGTATTCCTATCCAGCAGTATTGTCAAAGCCCATCCATCCCAGTCTCAAGACAGCACACCAATCCTTGCTTTGCCAGCCTCCACCCACAACCTTCCTCTAGCTGCTACCAACCAAGCAGGAAAGGGCAGGAGAGATCTACAGCCTGTGAAGAAAAACCCCTCATCTGCAATCTGTGGTAGCTGCAGTTTCCCCATGTTTCAATGTGGTTTTCAGACCATCTCAGCATGACAGGAAGAAGCCTGGCATCCTCTAAGCATGTTGCACTTGTAACCTTTGAAGATGTTCAAAAGGAAAGAAAAGAAATAAAAAATGAAAGGTCTTAACCATTTTGCGTGAAGTTTCATGAAAAGTCTTGGGGCCTAACTTGACTGGAACTGTTTTAAGTGCTCCTCTCCTACAGCAGCGGTGTGTCATATGAAAGGCTTTGTTTGGCATCTCTCCACAGTTATAAATAAAAAACATATTTATCTTTGGTCATGCATATAATTTAAAAGTCGGACAGAAGAAACCTTTTTTCTCCTTTTAAATCTGTAGCAAGCCCAAGATAAATTCTTATAAATTATTTCTCTTAAAAGGAAGAAAAGAAAAAAACAATAATAAAATAGCTTGACTATTGGGAAATCTGGAAAACAGATTATTTCTTTGGATGGAACAAAGTGTGTGTGTGTCATCATGACTTTAAACAGTTCCATGGCTCCCTATGGAAATACTTAATTGAAGCTAATAAGATGTGGAGTTATCAGTGTTTTTCCATGATAGATTTCATATGGTCTCTCCAAGATATTTTACCTTCTCTAAAATGTTCTGACCTAAGATTGTTTTAACTGGTGATCTGAGCAACCACCACTACTAACACTAAATATGAGTGAAACCCTGCTCACAGAGGGGCAGGAGTTTGGACATACCCTTTCTAACTCCAGCATCTATGCACCAAAATCACTTCAAATTATAATTTGTAGCATATGTGACAATAGAAATGCCATAGAAATCTTCAAATCAATGACTTACTTGCCTATTAACAATTGCAGCATGGGTCAGAAGTCCTTTCTTTTGGCATAACAAAATCAAGAAATTAACTAATTACCAACAGATTACAGGTACCAGCACAAATCTTCCGTCAAATCCGAAGATTCGTAAGGTGATCCTGATAAGCTCATCCACTGACACTAGACAGGATCAGGCCCACCTCCTTCCATAAAGCAGATTAGTTGATCATGAGTACCAGATACACAATTTTTGACTAGTTAAAATCTTGTGCCTTTCTTACATTTCAGTTTAGAAAAGCAAATCCCTGCTCATGATGGAGAGATGGTGTCCATACAGAGGACTCTGTTTTTAACCATAAGCATATATTTACACATCCTAATGGAGAGCCAGTAAAGCCTTCTTTGAGTGCAGAAACTGGTTATTTGGTGTCTGCAAAGTAAAGTTGCTTTATAAGCATCTGTACATATCCATTTCTGATAACATCTCAAAATAAATTTGGCTTGAGCTATGTTTCTGTGCCACTATACATGACTAAGCTATTCTGAGACTTATGGAAGAAGAAGACTTTTTCCTATATTCATAACAACTGAATTTGTAAAGAACTTTGAGTAGAGGTAACTTGTGTAAGCTTGACAATAATTTCACACCTACATTTTAGTAATAAACTGAACTGTCTTCCTAAAACTGGCCAAACTCAGTGGCTTATCATTATTTTCCTTCAGGATGAGAAATTCACAGACTTTTTTGGCATAACCACCTTTTGCCTCCAGCAATTTTTTTCCTGAAAACATACTCCCTGTGCCTGAAAATGAATCTACTGCATATGTTTCTTCTTAATGTAAGTATTCCTTTTGGATAGACCATTTCCACTGATAAAGTCAAGTACATATTTGGGGTTGAAGGGTCAAGTTCAGTGTACCACCTATCAGTAATTACATCAGTCAGCAGCGAGCACAGTGCATTCATTAACCTATAACCAACCTTGGTAGTTAACTAACACTGACCAGTACTACATTCAAATTTTAAAAAACTGCATGCAAATACCATGACACAGGAAATAAAAGGACACAATTAAAGCCATGGGATAATACTGTATTTAAACACACATAGACTGAATTTTAAGATGAAGCAACTACTTTGCAGCTGCTTGCCAACACTCAGGATTAATACAACATTCTTTAGGGGGTGAACAAGCTAAGCAGGAACTCTGCATTTATTTTCTATCCAGGAAAGAATAAAAGTTGCCTCCTGAAAGTAATTCCCATCTCAGGCATCCAAACTGTGTGTCACCTCTTGACTTTTCATAGACTATACAGGGAAGCAAGGACAACTGCGCTCCTAAGCCAGGTGTCTTGTGTCATTAGCAGGAAAAGAATCCAGGCTGAATTTTGGGGCATATTTCTGTTCAGTTTTCCTGTAAGACATCCTGCAAGTTTATGTGTGTTCCTAAAATGCAAAAGTGCCTAAGATTTACAAGGTTAGCAATGCACACTGCTGTAAGCAGCACACAAACTCAGATGCTGTGGGATTTTTTAGCAGTGCAAGTTTTCATCCATCTCAGCATATGGATGAACTGAGCAGAGGAGAAGCAAGCCTGATTGTAATTACATTAAGCACTTTGGCAATAAGGAAAAGTTTGTACTTGTACACAGATGGCTTTATGTTACAATGCTATAAATGTGCCAAGTTTCATGGCTTCACCACATGATACAAAGAAGGAGCTTGAGCTGAAGTCTGTGCAAACCTGCTGAAAAGCTCTCCCTGGTTTCAGGCTATTGCTTTCAGGTTTTTGGTAAGTCCACTCAACACACCCTTTTGTACTAAAATGCAATTATTCCTTTACCATTTTAACACATTTTGCCTATTTTAGCTCAAGTCTTTGTGCTTTGATGATGGTTTTCTTTAAAGGATAAACAATAAAGTCTAGTTCAGGTTGATTAAAATGACTTGGGCTGTTCCCTAACACTCATCTATGCTAGAAACTGAAACTTTACAGAACTCATAGAAACTACCAGAGGGGGAGAAAGATAGTACATTCTTATGCTGAGTCCTGGTGTTTCTTATTCAAGTCCTCTTTTCTGTGACCTTCCTAACTCTATTACTTCATGAAGGTAAGAGATTTTAAAACTTACTTTAAAAATCCTTAATTTAGAAAAATAAACACAAATTCTCTCAGCCCATTCCTCAGTGTCTCATCATAACTTATTTTAAGGTAATAAATCTTCACCCTGACAGCTTGCTGATGATGCATTATGTTAATACATCATAATGACAATCCTTGTAATATATGATGAATATATTTTCTGAAAGGGATATCACATATACATTCCATCTTCCCAGCACAGAAGAAGGTTTGGGAAAAGAGGTAGAAGGGGAGATAAAAGATGCTCTTTACCCAGAAGGCAAAATCTCACAAGAAAATATGGAAATAAATTGATAGCCCTTGTTAAAATAGAAAGAGAATAAGGAAAAAAAAAATGCTGTCCAGCACAAGCAACTTCAATCAATAACATTACTGTTTGTTCCTTTAATACTGGTATTCAAGCTGCATTATAAAAGAGAAATCTTTTAATGTACTTGTCTCAGTCATACTAATAGAGGCATAACAGTCACTAGGAAATAATCATGATGACTTTGATAGGGTTGGAATATTGCAACAATGAGAGGTACAATATTTGAAAAGGTAACCAAAGTGGTCTGCAAACAGAAATAACTGACAGCCTTAAATAATCTGGTGAGAGTTGTGGACACTCCTAAGAGTCACCTATGACTGACATAAGCCAAAATCCTGAGCATGGACAAGGTGATGACAGGGGTTTTCAGCAGGAAATAGTTAATTTTTGATATGGATATCTAGCCTTCCACAACACCATTGTACATTAGAACCAGATCATGGCTTGGTGTTTGCTGTGCTGGGCTCTGCACAAACAGTACCAAGACAATGCTGGCTTGAACCGATTTGAACTCAATTTCAAAGGCTTAGAATGTAAAATCAGCCCCTGGCTCAGCAGAGCCTGCTGCCTGAGCAGAAGGTAGAAGTAACTGATCCAAAGACAGACCTTGCATGTCTGACTGTGTGGGTTGGACAGTATGAGATTTGACAATAACAGGTTTATAGTGTCCCTCCAGGTGCTCTGGGGCTGCACACGAGTAACTGACAACAACCTCAGTGCTCTTGTTCAAGGCACAAAGATCACAAGGGTGGTCAGAAATTATCTCGAGCCTAGCAACAACAGGTTTTTTTTTCAGAAATGTGGTCTTTCCATCCACCACCAGGTTACTGAAATCTTAATATTCAGTTTAGGTGCAGACAAAAAACAAACAAACAAACAAACAAACAAACAAACAAACAACAAACAAAAAAACCCCAAAACAAAACAAAAAAAAACCAAAAAACCAACCAACCAAACAAAAAAAAAAACAAAAAAACCCAAGCAGTTGAATGAGCTTCTGACTTTTTAAGAGTTCTGATACTGATCCAAAGTGAAAAACTTGACTTTTGCAAAACGCTTACCTACACGTTCTCACTGTGCCAAGCAAATGGAATCTGAGGATGAATGTTCTGGTCTGACAAACACTGACTTGTATATCTGCACAGGACTAATTTTTGTTTCTGCTTGGTCTTGCTAAAGCTGCAGTGGAGAGGTGGATCTGACACTTGAAACAACTCAGAGGCCTGACATATTACTTTTTTAGTTGAAGAATTAGAAAACACAGTTCCTGTGAGACTTCTAATGGAAGAAACAGATGCAATTAAGATACATGGAAAGGATTAAAATATTACAGTGAGAATGAAATAAAAATAAGGAAACATCTGATCATATATTTTGGTGTGAAATCATCCAAACTGACAAGCAAATTGTGTTTGAACATAGTGGCAATAATTTAAGCTCTGGTGTAAAGTTCTGCGTAAAGACAGGCTTTGGACATTGTTGTTTTGACTGTGCTAGAAACATTTGAGGAAAGGGCCCCAAATTCTTGATAGGGACTGGCAGGTCTCACTCTGTCTCAGAAATGCTAAAGATGGAAACATCAACTGATGGGAGTGTCAGTATTGCTCTGTTGAACACAAGCAATGATACCCAATGTGAGGCAGTGCCACAGTCACATTCTCTGAGTGTGATTGGAATATTTCTGCAAGGTGCTTAGTGACCTCAGAATCTTCAACCTGCAGAAGAGATATGAGCAATAATAAATATTGGAAGTCACTGTGTGATAGCCAATGAGTTCTTGCTAGCCAGCCTATCTCCCAAGGGACGATTACAAGCTAAAATAAAAAGGCTCTAATGGAAATCAGCTGATACAATCAACCCTACTAAATCCACTGTCACTTTTCTATGACCATTGCAAGAGCCTATTGCAGTGTTATTTTGCATTGCAAGCATTTGTCCTTTAGTTGTTGAAGTGAGACAAGCAGCTCATTTTGTAGATGAGCCATCCTTTTTGATACTGCTGTTCTGAGCCAAACAAACTACATTACCAAATCCCAAAAATGTTAGATGTGTCTTGGGCATGCCAGATGTCCTTTCAATTACAGAAAGGAAAAAAAAATAAAGGTAAAAATTTCAATTACATAAAGGAAAAAAAAAAGTGAAAATTGAGAAGTGTTACAACTGTGCTGCCCTTCATGCAGGGATAGAGGCACTTTCAGGTCAACCTTTAAACCCAGTGATATGGGTTTAAAGGAAACAATTAAAAATCTAAACCAGAGCATATTTAGTAATAAGGCCAGATGATTCAAATTATTTTATTTGAATGTTCCTTGTGATTTTTTTTTGTTCTATATTAGGTGAGAAGCACATATAGAAAGTCCCGTTAACTGCCATTCAATCCACATATCTGCATCACTGTAAAAAATTGCTCAGCTAAAGTTCACACAAAACAAAAGTGAAATTACCCCAAAGGAATCTCTGTGTTTCAAGACAATTTTCTTGCTGAGTTTCAAATATTAAAACTCTCCCAGTTGTTAAATAAAGAGTGATGAGAAAATGCATGCAATTTTAATTTCCACTGGGATTCTGCCTGGTGTGAGACAATCATGTTGTTAGATATTTTTCTAAAGAGTAAAATAACATTATAGCATCTGTGAAGGATATTATGAAGAACACGGTACTGAAATAAAAAACATTTTTATCCCAGATTAGCTACTTGTTATGCTTTTTGATGAAATTGCTTGAATTAGGATTTACGCAAAGCTTTATTATCTAAGACACTTCAGCTCAACTTGGTTTAACTGATGTATCTATTAGCCTATCCATCTTGTAGTTAATGAAGGCTTGATATATCAACTAAGGAGAATCCAGGCAAGTACAATGGATATATATAAAAAATGACATAATGTTCACTTGTTCCCCCCCTCCAGCAATGTCAAAGCAGCAGTATATTTTAAAATAAAAACTGTTGTTCACTGGTGCTCCCTGTAAAGCCACAGGTTAGAAGAATGGCTGGGTATTCACAACACCTGAACACCTGCATTTGTTCTTCTTTTGGTGTCTGGTGGAATTTCAGGTGCTCTAGAAAGATGTTTGTAGGAAGACCAAAAGATGAATAGCAAAGAGGAATTAAAAAACAAAACAAACAAACAAACAAAAAAAAAAAAACCCAACAAAAAACAAAAAAACCAACCAAACAAATCAGAGTCTTAAATATAACTAGTTCATAATCCCTGGCTCATAATCAGGCTCTGAGAAACAGATATGCTAGGAATGAAATGTCACATAGTAAGGAGAACTTTGCTTTGGAGATTTGGCTCTGGCTGAGGAAGAACTCAAAGGGGCTTAGTAAACAGCTCCATTGTGAGAAAAATTTAAAATGTCACCCATGACTAGGAAAGCATCCTGCTAGAAAAGTAATCACCTTGTCTGAGTTTGTTTATTGCTTTGTTTGTCAGATCTGTAAACCTTTTCTAAAATATTTCTGATTGGAGGAAGGAAACAACACTAATGAAAATACTACCTAAAAATGTGTCAGTTTTGTAATTGAGAACAAATACAGAAGTATTGATAAAACCAATATTAAATACTGACAATAATGTATGTTTCAGTTCTTGCACTTCTTTAAATGTTTAAATAAAAAGACTGAGGACCTGACTGCATCAAATTCTTTAAGGAACCTACAAAGTCCTCGTCTATTAGTAATGCTATTGAGTAATATAAATTAGGGCAAGGATGAAATAGGAGGAATACTTATTTTAATTTCACTCCACTTTCAGATAGTTTTCACAAAGGAAACTGGTTTCTACTAAATCCACAGTTTAGGGGAAACTAAATTCTTCCCAATACACTTATATTTGTTTGTTTTGATGGAGGTGTTTTTCCAAGGGAGATGTTCTAGAGGAATTTTCCAGGCTAGAGGGGAGCTTGTGTGCTTTGTGTCTTCTCTTGAATGAGAGATTCTTGCATGGAATGGATAAAATCCAGGCAAGCAAATCACATTTGTGGATCTTGGCCTATTGCTTTTCTGAGTGTAAGGAGTAGGTAATGGTAGGAATTTTACCATGTATCCTTGACAGGCAGCTGCATAGCTATGAGAGTGACAAGGAGTTTATGTATCCTGGAGATATGGGGAAGAACAAAGGGAAACAGGAAAAAGGGGGAGAAAATTAAGTGGCAACCGGCAGTTACTATAGTAGAACTATACTGCTGGTTCATTTTCTTTGGACAGGATTTAGAAAGAAAAATAATAGGCATATTTTTTCCAGATTTATTATATTTGGAGGTAGTATATTTAAGTGGAACAGACAGAGTGGGTGATGTGAGTGAGAACCTAATGACAATACTAATTAAGGGGAATTTCAAGGCCAACTAAAGTGAAGGAGACAAACTCTCTGTCCCCTGCACTATTGACAAAATGGTGCTCTTTCACTTCTGGACATTTGCAAAGATAAACTGAGACAAAACAGCATAAGTGAAGACAAAACAATGTCAAAATTTAGAATCTAGGCAACAGCTCCAGCAAAAGCTGTTCCAAAATTAAGACAACAATACCAGCAAATCCAAAAGCAGCAATATGGGCTCTAGGAGGCACTGCACCTTCCTCCTCTCTTCAAGGCTCTAATCAGAGCCACCTGCAGGGTGCTAGTCCTCTTGGAGGCTGACATGCAAGATCTTTATAATTGCATTTACACTCATGCCCAGCCAGCAATGAATAGATTTCTTAGCACCTACATAATTCGTGCCCAGGAGATAGGGAGCACATCAAGCCATCCCCACAGCCAGTAACCTTGGGATTTTCCATGTGGGTTTCTGCAGGGCTGGCCTGCGGTGGCCCTATGCTCCAGCTCTATGGATTCTCCAAAAGCAATGCCAGCCCTTGACAGCTCTCATAAGTGACATAAGTGTTGCAATAACAGAGCTCAGACCTGTGTGGGGTCGTCACCACACACCAGGGAACCCATTTTCCCACAAAGCTGCTACAGCCGGGCTATGGCCAGCTAAGCAAGTAGCAAAGGAGATCAGAATCTGACTCGTTCTTCCTAAGCGGCCGACAAGAGGTTTTCAAAGCTGCAGGGTCAGAAGGCTTGTCTCTTCACTGTGTTTTAGAAACTGAATGCCACTTGAATGGGTTCTTGTATTAACTTTACTCTATCTGAAGCCCCTGAAACAACATTCTTAAAAAATGTATGGACCAGTTTTGCATATGCAAGGTCATCAGCAGGTTACTTAAAAAATTAGATAAGATCATCAGTAATAGTTCACAGTTTGCTTTACAACACTGCAACTGTCAAAATGTTAAACCATAGAAACAAAGTTGAAATTAGAGATAATAAGTAAAATTAAATGTCTGATTTCTCTGTAGTAAGGGGGGTTTCAGAGCTCCTGCTGGTGTAAACAAGTGGGAAAGAAAAGCCAACCCCTGAAACTGGCAATAGGGCTAAGAAAAAGTCAGATCCATTCCTCTTCAATCCATAGACTATTTATGTAAACAGTGGGCATATTTAAACTCAAGTTTCTAACACAGAGAATGGGTGATTAATACTCTGCCCCTGTCCTGCCTCATGAGTTTGTAAGCTCTCTCATTAATTGATTGTTCCAGTCACAACATAGCTGAGACCAGGTCTCCTTTGGGGCCTCACTACTTTATGATGCAATTAATGCACACAGCCCTATGCCATCTATAGCCCTTGAACCCTGACCTGCTCTGTGTGCCAGGATGAGGGTGTTTTGGGACCAGCAGTGTCTCACTGGCAGCAGGCCTCCTGTCTTTGCATCTTTTGCATCTATCTGTTCTTCTGTGTTATAGCCCCTCTAATCTCCTCGGTGCTGGAACTGATGACATGCAAGAACATCCTTTTATAAGAGGCCAGGGTAAAACAGGGATGACCAGGTAACTACTGACATCTATCCCGTGGCCCAACTAGCCTCTACTTTACTCACAAAATGTGGTTAAGTTGAAAGAATGCTAAAACTCCCACTGATATCAGCTGGGCCAACATTTCTCACTCTAATGTAAGTCATATTATTTGCCAGTGCATGGAGGTTTTTGCACAGTCTTTCTGTCTCACCTCACCTTTTCCAAGTAGTTTCTATGTCTCCACTAAGGAGATTTCCAACCGCCACTGTTTCAGTCATCAGATAAATTGCTGCTTTTTTTGTCCCAGAAGGATTTCATTCTGTGTGTTTACTTCTTTACTATGAGTACCCCCACAAACTAACATCTTCTTCACATTTAGTTGGCAGTAGAGGAGCGTGCAAAATCAAAACCCTGTTATGCTGAAACTGCAAGATGAAACACAAGAAACCTCTCAACTTCAGGGAGTACTGTAGAGAGAAAATAGGAAGTGGAACAACTTTTAAAAATGCACACTTTTCTAATGCATTAAAGTCTTCGCTGCTTTTGCCAAAACTTTACTTTTAAGAAAAAACAGCTGTGGATTTGATTTCTATGTTTCTCAGCCATTAGTCAATAGAGGATTCAATTTTAAAGCACAAGGCCTATAACATACAGAGTGAATAATTTCTTGTCTGCATATAAGAGATCACAGATAGATAACATGCTCAGTGAAAGCTTTATCACCAAGGAAACACATTTATAAGCATTGAATCTAGCACCTTAACATTTACAACTCACTTTAAAAAAAATGCCAGCTGTAAATAAGTCCATACTCATAACTCGAATTATGTGGTATCTATCACTCACACCTATTTTAAGAATTACTCATTGCCTTAGAGTGTCAACGGGCAAAGCCAATTTGTGAAAGTTCAGAGTTTCTGGAGATTTGGACTCTGATCTACCACAAGTTAATTGCTGCAGTGAGATAATAATTTTTTGGTAATTATGTCCAACCAATCCATAAGTAGCCCCTCACAGAACAGGTTTTATCTAGTGCCACTTGCTATTTCCTAAAGGTCATGGAGTCTCTTTTTCTCACCTCTAACAGCTCACCTTCCCTGCGTGTACTATGGGGAAGCATAATTCCAGTAGAGTGGAAATTCAGTCAGCAAATGAGGCATCGACATAAATATTCATGGTGGAAAAAAACTTTTGAAAAAATGTTGAGAAAAGAGGGTAGGTAAATCATGGCATCCTCAGGAGACCACTAAGATATGCACTGTCAATTTACATAGATTTGCTTAAAACTTTGTGTGTAATTTAAGAAGTGTTTTCATACTTACTAAATTATCACCTTCTTGCTGGAATTAGGGTATCTCTTGAGCACTGGACACTTGATCCTGGGTATGGAGCAGTTGCCCAGATGCCATGCAGCACCCATTTGTCATATCCTGGATTTACAGTCTGGCAATTAGCAAGGGAAATCTTTCTGGATTTTTCAGGGAAATGTTTCTGTCCCAGAAAATATACAACAGTCATCCAGTGTTTCACAAAGTGAATTTGTTTTCTTATCTAGGATTCTTTGCCCACTTTTCAAGCCCTTGAAATCCAGACCAAGAAGCCTTGGGAGAAGCACATGAACTCACAGGGACCATCTGCATGTACAAGGCTAAGTTTCTATACAAGCACTAGAAAATAAATATTGTCTCAGGATAGAGTCCCAGTGGAGCTCAGCACAACTTAATATGATAGAGATTCAGTGTCAAGAAAAAAAAATCTGGAAAAATTTTGAAGATGCTTGATTATGGTTTGTTCTGCTTGTGGCTGCAGTCACTGATAACAGTTATTGACCTTGGAAGAGAGTGAAGCTGATGCCATGTACCTTTAGAAAGCCAGCTCTGAAAACATGATATACTGACAATATTTGACTCCTTGCAGTTAATCCTACAAAGACACACATTCATGGAGACATTTGTTTAATTGGGAATCCTCTGAACTCAATTCATGTCTGGCTCCTGTCTGGTTACATAAGCCTAAATAGACATGAATAAATTGAGTCATTTGCCAACTCAGGACTCAGATCACTAACAGTCATAAAATCTAGTGTCCAGAAGAGTCTGAATACCAGACTCCAGCACCAAAACTGGACCATTCTGAGAAGAATAGTATAAAAAGGATTACTTCAAAGCCACTGGCCATGAAGAAAAAGAACATTGAATATTGGGTAATGATGCAATCTTGAACTTTCACACCACATCTGAGGAAATATTACTGCACTATAATTGAGTTCATCAGGTTCCATGAGCATGCCCATGTTTTCTTCTCCATTTCTCAAAGATTTTCATTGGTATGATGCAAAGGACACTGCTATCTACTGGGAGGTTTTCTGCGTTAATGTGAAGCAAGTTCATCTCAATTTTTATTTCACCATTGTTTGTAGCTTTTTAGCTTTCAGATCCTCCCTAATGATGACAGTGGCCAGAAGGATATGACTTAGGTACCTTTTATAAAGATACTTATGTATCTTTTATAAAGACAAAATGAGACGCAATTTAAGGCTTCCTCAATTTTTCTTTAGTTTTTCACTTTTCTAAAGAAAACCTTTTATTCACCCCTGATGCCATAAAAGAAGGTGATGTAATAATTTATGATATTAAACTTGTTACTAAAATGTCATTACACAAGTGATGTTTTAATTGATGATGCTAAACTGGTTAGCAGGAAAGTGTCAAGTGTCACTTTCATGACATAAACTGCCAGTTATGATTATATAATATCAATTATTCTTTGGAGAACTGCATTAGATCAATTACAGCTGAACCAATGTAGTTGGGGCAGGTTCATATTTTTTTAAATGCTGTTCATCCAGTTCTCATTATTAGGAGTAAAATATACTTCAGATGCAGTTCAGACTTTCATATCTCTCTCCTTGAAACATAATATCTGCCTTTCTCATTTGCCCTTTCAGATGCCATCAAATCAACATTGAACTAAAACAAAAGAAGTGAGACAAATTTTTTAGCCTTAAGAGCTTGCCTTGTTCTGCAAACATAAAAAAACCACCAAAGTTTGATTAAGGTAAGCAAAAATAACAAAACATAATTTTAATAGTAGGTTAAATATAGAGCCTTAGGGTTTGCTGACAGCATGTTGGTTACTATGAGCCCTGCTTTGACGCTGGACCTCCTAAAGCTTTAGCGTCCAGCTGCTCTCCAACTTCCTCTAAATCTTACTTAGGCACAGAACCAAGAGACTATATTAATATCTGAAATGCATGTAGCCAGATCTTAAAAACTTAATCCCTTTTAGGGATAGTTACTAGTAAAAACATCAAGTTTAGTTCACATGTACTCTCTGGGTCCAGCAGGAGTGGACTGAGTCACTGCTGATGCTGATCTGATCGAGCCAGTTTATAACATTTCCCAGTGTTTAAGCTGCACTCTGCTCCTTGCTGTCAGGGACACATCTCTGGCTCAATGGCAAAGATATTCAGAGATATCCTGATAACAAGCTAGGTGCAACATAACAGCATGAGATTTTTATGGGAATTGCCAAGCAGAAATCTCATTTCTTTTATAAAAGAATAGGTACAGTCCCTTTAATGAGGGAGAACACAACAGTCAGGACTATCTCTTGGTCAAGACTGTTGGATTTGTCTGAGTTTAAATAAGAGGATTGCTCCCATAAACTTCACTGTTGTAAAATGACAAAAAATGGAAAGATAAATGATGTACATCCATGCAACCACAATGACCCTAGGAACAGTGGGGACTCCAAAGTCACCAAAATTTGGCTGCTAAGTAAGCCGCACTTTTACTTTCCTGAACAGCTTTATGCTCAGATCAGAGATATTTTATGATGGAAGATGGATGTGGACAGGGCTTAAAGATCACAATTCCTTTTATTCTGTTACCTATACAAGCTCCAATCAGATCAGATGTCTCATTTCTTCGGAAAAATCTTGTAGGTTTGATCAAAAGAGTTGCAGGAGGTGATAGGGAGAAGCTGCAAAGAGGTAGCTCACTAAGAAATATTTAGAAACACAAGCGATTTTCATTAGGTTTAGTGGAGTTGGTGGAAATTAATCTGCAAGGCAAGACTTTGAAACTTGCCTCATGATTTCATCCATGCAAAAAGAATCTGTTGTCTCCTTTTATGTCTCTTGTTCTCTACATGTTTTTGCAAGTAATGGATTTGGGTATTTTCCCATTCCCCACTTTCTGACAAGCTTAATGGTGATAACTGATCTGAGTTCACAAAAAGACAAACAAACAAACAAACACACAAACAAAAATGCCCCCAAAATTTAAAAGAAAAGCAGAAAAGAAAAAAAAAAAGGAAAAAGAGGTATTAAGTCTTGATTACCCATATGCATCCAGTGTTTTATTACAAACACATCTCTAGGTAAAATTTTACCTGTCAGATTTTGGGGACATACAAATCTCATTAGATATTAGATCTTTAGTGCTAGATGATTAAATAATGCCAGAATTTTTAATATTTATCCCCTTTTCCTGCTGTCACATGTTCTTCATCTCACAGATATTCTCATTGGAGCCTGTATTTTTGTCTTTTTCCTGATTGGCTGCAATTATTTAAAATACACTTTCAAGGCAGAGAGCGCTTTCATCAGCCATCAAGCAATGCACCATCTCACACTGATTTACACAAGTCAGATAAAACCTTAGAATCAAAGAATGCACACTGGTTGACATAACAAAAGGTTAAAATCCTGTGAGAAAAATGCCTCTTCCAAGAGAGATTAGGATGGCAGATTGAACTTGTCCATCCATGTAGTTGTTGTGTCATAGAAATATGTTCACAGCCCATGGTAGTACTGATCAACCTGTGACAAAACTCCATCTCACAAAGGCAAAATCCCTTCTAACATTTCCTTGTAACTGAAAGACAGCATCCAGACACTCGTGGGTTTCATAAAAGTTATATCATAATTTATAATTGGTTGCTAATTAATGTCAGATCACAGTGGAATTCCTATGGAATTACATTGTGGAGCCTCTTTAATTACCAGTTTATAATTATAAATCTCATTGGAATGAAAACACAAGAACTGTAATAAATTATGATGATCTTGGAAGATCATCTTTGACTGATAAAATCTTCATGTATGTCTCTTAAGGAATTATAGAACAGTAGTCTTGACTTGGGGCAAAAACCATTTTCCATGATGCAGGGTTTCCCTTCCTACATTATGCAGAAATTAAAGAGACAAAAATCTTAGACATTATTTCACAACTAGACTAATTACGTCTTGTGTAATTAAAAACACTTCTCAGGCCTCTTAGTACCACATCCTGCAGTCCGTGTATCTGATAGATCACCAAGGCAGGACCTTTCCCACCACTCCTTTGTGTCCTTGTCCTTTTCTACTGCTCTGCCTTCAAAAAGCTGTGGAACTAAAGCTGGTGTGACACAACCTTAATGCAATTTTATAGCAGAGACCTGCAGCTTTCTGTTGTCCTGATCTGTAATGCACTTGAACACAATCAAGGATGAGATGATTAGTACTGTGCATGTTGGTTGTTATTTAGGTGTACCCGCAGCAGTTTGTCCTATGTTCTGTTGCGCACATTTGGACCTCCCTAAACAGCTGTGGGTGGAGAATTACAACTCTTACATCTTCACACCAGTACCCTACAGAACAAAAGCTGATGAGTATATTCAAGGGTTTTGAGAAGTAGGCACACAATATTATTTGTTTTTAATTCCACCTTGCAAAATGTTGTTATGAATCTATTGAACCATATTTTCTTCCTTTCAGTTTGACTTTGGGGTAGCTGAACTGAAACAGAAGTCGGGGTGTCTGCTACGTGAAAGCAGCCCTGTAAAAAAAGTTCAGAAGCACAGGATCTCAATTCTGCAACCGGTACAAAAGGCAGGAAGAGGAGGAGAAGGTAGGCCCTTGTCTCCTCAGGGCCATCATAGCATGGGATGCCAGCACTGACCCAGGCATCCACACCTCACAGCCATCTCAGCCACGATCATTATCTCCAGAACTTGCCTGGCACAAAGAAAAAGATACTGATTTGTAGTAGTCGTATTCCTGACTGACTTGACTTCACTGTTGAGCAGGAGGTTCTGAGCCTCACCAGCTTGTTTGTATGACCCAACGAGTTCAGGCACTCTCTCTCATTCTTTGGGCTGCTCGTTACTGCTTTCAGCCATCCTCCTAAGATGTACTTTTCCTCCACATGGAAATGAGCAGCTCATATGTTGAGGCCCTCCTTCCCTGCCTTTAACAGAATTGTTTTTCTCTGTTCCTTGCATTTCCCTCCAGTCCTCTCATAGTTCTATTTCTCTGTGCCTTTGAGATTGGAGCCCTGTGCTTCTCCCTGTGTCCCACGTACAGCTGTGGGAATCTGTAAACCTGCCAATGAGTACTTTGTAAAAACTTGTAGTAGGTCTGATGGGTTTCACTTTGCAAGCCAAGAAATGAAGACTTACGACATAATTGATAGTAACAAATTGAGAGAGGAACTATGGCCCCTACCTAAAATAAAAGACAATCACAAGGAATTAAAGGTCATGATATGAAGAATTACAGAGAGAAACACTGGGAAATAAGAACAAACTTAATGCAGGCTACAGTGGAGTTAAACCAGAGATGAATTTGGCTAAATAAAACATAAGAAACCTATTTCCTGTACTAATTACTCTACTTCCAGAGAAGTGTAATGTTGGCATCAGCCTTCATACTAAATTGCACCACAAAACCCCAACATTTAACAGTGTTTTAGCCCACACATTAGGAAGTTTAACAATTTTTATTTTGCCTAGCTGTTGTTTATTTCCTGACAAATTTTTCTTGCAGGTTTACTCGAGTGATGTTCCTTGAACATCAGAACAGCTATTCAAGGGCTTTGAGAAGTAGGCACACAATATTATTTGATTTGTTTTTAATTCCACCTTGCAAAATTGTTTCTTTAGTAAATCCAGACCATCACAATCAATATGATCACTTCTCCACATGGACAGTGTTTCCCACAGAGCACATAGGTTACAGTCACTAACACAGGCAGAAGGACAGCTTGTTTCTTCTCATTCATTTTGTTGGCAGAACAAAGACAACAGCACATTAGCAACAGACATTCATATGGACACTGGAATTAATCAGACTCAAGTTTGCCTTCCCTTAAATCAAAGGGTCATGTGAAGGTGGGGAGAAGAATTTGCAGAGGTATCTTTGTGGGACTGCATTCCTAATTTTGCCTGAGATAGCAGAGTCCCAGTGCCTTGAATTGCTGATTATTACAATCACCAACAGACATACATATTCAGGGAAAGTGTTCAAACTCTCACATTTGTATTCATTTTACTTTGACTCGACTGGAATCATAAAAGGAATGTGTAAACGAGGAGAGCCTGTTGCTGAAATGAAGTTGAATTTTTTCCCCACAGAAACTTGGGTTCATGACAGCTTTTTGTTGGGCAGGACATTAGCCTTTTGTAATTTATTGCTTTTAGATTAAATCTTGGGAAACTCAATATTGCAGTTGAATGATTAGAGCAATACCCTTTGGAGTAATAAATTTTCTTTGGTGCTATGCATCTCCCGATCATGTTTCCCTTCTAATTACATTTACATAAATGATATTCTGCAAAATTAAATTAACATTCAAACCGTTATGCTGGCAAGGAGAGACAAAAATTAGTTACAAACTTACATCTCTAAAAAAATGAAATGACACCTCGTTCTTTCCACAAACTGAATCATATCTATCCCCCAAAGTATCTCACACACAATTCATTATTCTAGTTTGTTAATCACTGACCTAGAGGCTCTGCTCCCTCTCTTTCAGAAGTTTAAAAGCGCAAGGAATTGCTTTCCACAGGGTCTCATTAAATAGAAGCAACAGTGACAATCCAAATTTGGTCAGCAAAGTGCTTTATTCAGACCTAGACTTGATTTCTATAGTTTTGCCACAGCCTTTCTTCAGGGCTTCCCTCTCTTGGCTCCTGTGCACAATTCCTCTAGTACGGAGCCTGAAGGCACTTGGCGGGGCTCCCTGTGAACTTAGACTCAGTGCTGCATTGACACTGCCCTGACCAGGCTGAAGAAAGATGTCCACAGAATTCACAGAATTCACAGAATCACTAGATTTGAAGAGACCTTCAAGATCATCGAGTCCAACCCATGCCTTAACACCTCAACTAAACCATGGCACCGAGTGCCATATCCAGTCTTTTTTTAAACACATGGTGACTTGAACGTGAAACAACACAACTCCACAATCTCCCCGGGGAGGCCATTCCAGAACTTTATCACTCTTTCTGTGAAAAACCTTTTCCTAATATCCAACTTATATTTCCCTATGTTCTTGCCCATCATATGTCCACATTGCCATGCTGGCTGGTGAGCAGAGCCATGATTTCCTGGACTACTCTCCAAATGATGCAGGATTGCACAGAGCAAGGTTTTGCCTGCCAAAATGCAGGACTATTATCCAGATGAGGAAAAAAAAGTATGCCAGCCAGCTGCTTGCTCCTGAAGTCAGACTTCAAACAGGTTTTCCAAGATTTAAGTTGAAATGGATTGTGCTATATAGTGTGAATTTGCCTAAGATCACTAATTTTTTGACTACTCAATCTATTTTCTCAGTGCTGGATGAGGATCAGTAGCTTTTGCAGAGAAAAATTGTTTCCTAACACCTACTTGGAAAGGTATAATTTTTGTTGTCCCATAAAGGGTTTGGCCCTTCAGATACCCACCCTCTGTAACGACAGGGTACATGCCTATCCTCTCTCCTCTTACTGTCTTTTGATGCAATTAACAAATCATCAAAATACTGAGGCAAAGACTACATGGGCTATTCTATCACTGGGCATGAGTGAGGTATCACTTGGTTTTACTTGTTGCTCCTACACACACTGCATTTAAGATCGCAGTAATCAGGAATTTGAATCCTAATATTTATGCTGCCCACCCTTATAGTCAAGAGCAGACACCATCAAGTCTCTAGTGGTATCAGGTCTCATGCAAGTATACTCAAACAATATTGAGATATTAGTAATGAAGTGGGGGGAAAAAAGCAATATTTATTGTATGACATGATTATACAGTCACAACTGGAACTAAGTCTATCAGGTCTAGTGCAAGTGTGTCTATTTCAGTCTGAGTATATTTTGCAAGTTGTTCATGTTTCAATGGGAGAAAATACAGAATCGGGAAAAGGGGATTAAAGCAGAAACGTCAAAGTTCCTGATTAAATAAAGTCTGTGTATATATGAGCCTACTTTTAAGTTTAAAACCTAGATGATTTTAATATTTCAATTTTTTTAAAGCAAGGTTTGAGTCAGAGACTCAATTTCCTTCTTGAAACACATCAACATTTGCATTTTAGCATATTTCACTTTACTTGGCAAAGAGACTGTTGGAGTTTTTTCAAAAAAGAAAAAAAAAGAAACGCTGGGCAGCCTGGCATTTGTTTGAAAACCTAATTTAATTTTCCCTAAACTTCACAGTTTCTGTATTTCTATAGGTCCTACAATAAATAAAGTTAATTAGTTGTAGACATAACATTTAGAGACCATATTTTCTCAAAGTGTTTGATTGCAGCGAGTCATCTGCATGACAGCTCCCTTTCCAGGGCTGCATTTCATTCCTGTTCGCCTCACCCTGGTAAACATAACGTGCCAAACACTCTAGAATTTCTGTTAAATAAGCTTGTCTCACAGAACTACGGCCCAGGCCCATTCAGAGTCATAACTGAATTCTTTGGCACACAAATGGCTCAGAAAGACCAGGCTGATTTCCATGTTTAGGACCATATGACAAACATCTGTTCCATTGCAAGGAATGCTAGGGTACAACCACAGGTACCAAACACAAATCACGTAGGAAATCCTGGGGCAAGTTCACTAACTGTGACTCCTGGAAAGGACATGAGACCCGAATTTACATTTGATGGAGCAGCCTGTGCAAGCCTATGATGAACTTTCTGTGAAATCTATAGAAATTCAGAGCAGTCAAGGAGACCCCATGTCTGTGACATAATAGCACCAGACCAGCAGGTACATTTAAAACAACAATGTTATGCAACAAAATTCCATAAACATTTCCTTCTTCAAGGACTTAAAAATCTAGAAGACAGAACAGCATAACTGTCATAACTTCTACTGCTAGCATTAAATTTTGATTTACTTTATTTCATCAGTCTGTTATATTATTCTCATTATCACTGCCGTGCTATTTTTAACCTGCATTTAAAAAGCAGCATAGCTTCAAGACACATGTCAGTGGAGCAAAACAAATGTAAGTCTAACAGAGCCCTCAGTGAATCATGGGAGAATCCCTATGACTCAGAAAAACAGTCAAGAGAATTTGTGAGGTTTCAGCAAAGTTATCAAGAATTCATGAATACATAGGGCTGTGACTCAGTTGGCTAAGGTTATCAGACTCCAGGAGCATTGGACATTTCCGTGACAAGCTAGACCATTTGCCATCCAGAAAAAGAAAAAATACATCCCTCTAGAAGCAGGGCTCTTCCCAAGCTTTCTGAAAAAGCTCCAAGTGGGGGTCCAAGCCCCCACCTTGGAGGGGTGTGAAAGGTTGTGCAAAGCCCAGATACACCATTCAGCTCCTGATCCAGGAGACACCACAGCTCTCAGAACAGAGAAAGGAAAAGAAAAACAAAATTGTCAAGATGTGTCTTAATGGCAAATGCAAAGAACACCTGAAGGTATGGCTGGTACTTTCTGTTCTTCATGACAATTGGAAAATTGCAATCATTTTTTACGTCTCAGGAGTATCACAAAGAGAAGATACACAATTGTATTTGGATAATAGCAAGAGCAAACTGGAGTGATTATGAGCTAATTTTACCATAAAGGTCTGGTTAGTATTTTTATATCAGAGACTATTAAATAAACACCCTTGACCACCTCAGTACCTCTCTCACTTAACCACCCTTCCACCCCTGCATTGTGCTGGAACCAAAATGCCCAGAGTATGAGAGGGAGTGGCTGTATTTTGGGTGGCTCTTCTCAGAAAGCTGGGTTTTTTTACTTTCCTTGTATAATCCTCAGGGTCTTCTGAGGGCAGGTTACTGTAGCTGAGAGCAGAACACCACTGTGTGCAAAAGGCATGGCAGCAGTAAAGAGCAATTGAAGCTGCAGTCACAGGCATCCATGTTTCTCCACTTCTGCATTTCTGATTCCTGATTTTTGTTGTTGATGGTGTTTGAAGATTAAATGCTATGTGCAGCAACAGATGTTAGTGATCTCATTCAGAGCTGAATATCTTTTTATACATAGCCTGGTTGTGCACAAGGGGCCAAGAACTTTGGCTTCAGATAAGCAAAATCAAAAGCTGTTTTAACTGGCACATTGAGTCCATTGTCTATAAACATTCACGTTAAGATAATGAGAGCAAGTCTGCCAAGGGACATTATTATGTCATGAAATATATTTGCCCATCAAGAAGAATGACTGAAAAAGAGGGAAAAAGAGATGATTGTGGAACAGTGGCCTAAATCTGTTTAAAAGCTCCACTAATTATGAGCACACAATATCTTGGAGAGTAGTCACAAACGGATGTGCAGAAAACATTCAGAAATGAGGAGACTGAATAAAGCAGGAAATTCTTCCAGGAATAAAGCAAGGAAATACTAGAACTTGGCAGCTTCTGCCCTGTTTTTGATCAGATGAGTGGCAGCAATTAAAGGGCAATGCCAAAAAGATTAGTGTTAGGTGGGATGGGACTTTCCTAGGTATATGAAAAACAACAGATCAGGAAATAGGAACATTGTGATACTAATCCATTTGTTTCAAGCAGTCACAGATTTTAAATGTAAATACCCATGGATCACATCAGAAGGAAACTACCAGGAAGATGTCCCAGGAGCTCTTACAAGTAATGTATTTAATGATCTATATTATTATTGTTAGAAGCATGGGAGCTGAGTTCTCTTTGGAACAGTGAACAAAGAAGGTTGAGAAGGAAATGTAGAGTTTCAAGACATGAAGATGCAACTTTTGCATCAAACGGCTTTTGAACGATTAAAAACTGGAATCCATTGATGAAATAGAAAGACAGCAAATATTTGACTTGTCTCGGGGGAAATCCTTGGGAATCTCCCATACCTTTTTAAACTGCATTCAGACTGTAAGAAAAATGTATTTCTCAAAAAAGCAAAGACAACAAGTAAGAACTAGATGTTATTAAGAAGTATCATTGAAATAACCAAGAGTAAACAGCATTAGGCCTTCTAAATATTAACAGTGTTACTCTCAGAATCAAAAACTGGTTCTTTGGCTAGAGTAAAAACATTTGATTGTGTTTTGCTGTGAAAACATTGTGATTTGCTGTACTGTTCATGATTAATGTTGGTCTTTCAAAAAGTTGTTTTCCTTTGTGCAATGTAAATAAAGCTTCTTTCCAGTTTTGCTGAAATCCTGGCTTTCATTATGCATGGCAAAGGAGAGGTTGATGATGCTTTATGATCTTTAGCAAGCACCACAGACATTTCTGGAACACAAAATCAAAAGTAAGAGCAAGTAGCATTAATGTGTTCTTTGAGCTACTTTCTCTAATCACAACATGAAAGTTCTTTTTCATTTAATGTATGTGAACTGCATTCAAAGCAAAATAGAAATAATTCTGAAACTGAGACTTTTTCTGGAATGGATTCAGTGCTGGAATAGAGTCAAAGTAAAACCTTCTTTTCATGACAACTGAATTTGAGAATTGTATTTCTTATTTGATGTGACATCTCATCACAAGATCCTCCAGGCACTGTGAATAGAGCACCTTTAAAATATAAACATCCTAATATTACGCTTCTTCTGTTTCTCTGCGGTAGTAATAATTCACTTTTGCATCAACTTATTAGAAGGAAAACCAGAAGAGTCCAAACTTTTTTATACCATGTACATTTCTTAAATAAAAGCAATCATGAAGAGTCCTTCCCTCCCGCCAGTAATTATACCATGTTGCAGTGGCAATGACACTGCTGCTGCCTTTTACAGAAAGGGATTTTGAACAAAGTCCAGGAAGAGGGACAGTTCTTCAGGCACAGTCACAGTGGAACAGTATGACTGCACTGACTGCTGCCAGTCACACCATCAGCTGATGATGTGTTTCTGACTAGTGAACTTCAAACATGATTTAATAGCTGAACTAAAGCAAGCAATTTTCTCAAGATCAGGTAAATCTTGGCAAACCTTTACATCTGTGTATCAGTTTGGAAACTACTGATTTTGTCCATGTTCCATCATGATGGATAAAACTGACCATACCTCATCCCTAAGTGGCCTTCTGAACTAGGTTTGAGCAACGTGAGAAATGAGTGGTGTCAGCATCTCACTGTTTACTGAATACCAGAGTGATCCATAAGAGGGAGGTGTCATCAAAAATGCATCTCATTTTTAGGAGATCAAAAGGTACAGTGCCTTCCAGAAAAGAAAAAAATATTTATATCAAAATCAAAGTGATTTGTTATTAGCTTAAAGAATTGGATTAAACATGGAGGTAGTTCTGCAGCAATGTTTACTTTAATAGGAGATTAAAGTTGAGATGACTACACGGCCTTGTTTGCTGTAGAAATATGGTTACTTAGAGATACACAAGTTATGACATCCGGGAACCAAAACACTGGAATTCAACTAACATTCAACAAAGTTCTTCCTATTTTATAGCACTACAAGTCAACCATATTCTCCTGACCATCCAGGACCTTTCCAGACCCAACTGCTACATCTCTGATGCTCTCTACATTACCCTCTACTCTCTCCAATTCACAAACTATTCTCTTACATAATTCTGTTTCTTCTTTGTTGCATCCTAGCTAAGAAAACATTTTATGAATGTTATCCCAGTTGTTTGTGCTGTCATGTCTTCAAATCCCCAGGAAGATTTTTTTTTAAATAAAGATTGCACATTATTCAAAATGGAAATAATTTTTGCATATTCAGATGAAAAAAAGCGCCAGAACTTAGCACACTCTTCACAGTGGATCTCCCTGACTTTTCAAAAACTCATCATGAAGAACATAATCTGACTGCCTTGCTGTTTCATTCCCAGCAGTGAGTTGCTGATTAAGGCTGAGAATACAGGACTGTGAAATGAAGGAAAAACATTTAAGCTGCAGTCCCTCATTTTCAGAACAAGTAACTGTCTTTGTGTCCCTAGCACATGTTTTAGGGAGTCAGAAACAGATTATTAATGAAGAAAAACTCCATGAAAATGAGCACGCTCCAATCAGTCGTTTGGCACTGTAACATCAAGAGGAGATGCCAGTCAAACAGCTAATATTAAACCCGTAAATCTTTACCTATTTGGGATGCTTTAATCATTTCCTATGAATTAATACCATAAAATCTGATTTATATCTGAAGGAGGAAGATCCTTATAACCATTAATACACAAATTCAATCAACAGACATTCGCAAATTACAGATTCACTGGAGCTCTGTGTTGCTCAACAGAAAACCAATCCTGGCCCCTTCCCTGCAGAGGAAGCAGCACTTCAGATGATGGTAGAGGTGCAGTTTCATCAATGCTGCATTCTAGGAAACCTCCTTACACAGACTTTCTTCAACAGATGGTCTTCTTAATTTGGTACAAGATACAGGATTTATAGACAATCCTCAGCAAAATGGGAAGTCCTTAAGGTGTCAGATGAAGCAGTGAACAAATGGGAGAGCAATAGTCTCTTAGTAAACAAATTTTCTAACTTTTCAAGGATTTCTATGACCCTACTGGTCCTGCACAAATATCTGAAAGAAAATAAAAAATTATTCAGGGTGGTTTTCTTAACATGGAAAATTTATTTTATTTTTGTCTGCTTTTGCTGCAAATTATTAATTACAGCAAGCAAGACAATTTAGGCATAAAATCCCTGATTTGTTAAGCTTCTCAGAAACAGAGGTTTGCATGTAGTCTATCTGCTCCAGTCACCAGTACACCCAGAGAGGATCCGGCTGTCTCCTCCCAAACAACCCTAACTCTCAGCTTCTAACATTGTCTTGTTACCACTGTGTACTGAGCATGGCTAAAACCAGGGACATTTGTTCCACATCTCCTCCTCTCTGTCACCACAGATGATTCTGTCAAGTGCCCATCATTCTCATCTATTCCTGGTTGCCATTAACTTTTCTCTTTCCTTTGTCCCATACGTACAACCTCATTCACGTGCCAGTCCTTCCTCGGCGTCACTGGTTCTAACATCCTATATTCTCTCTTCAGATTCATACACACTGTAACCTCATAGTAAATATAAAGGACCAATTTCAATCTTTTCCAAATTTAAGCATTTGCTTGAAATGCCAAAAGTAGAAAATGAGTTGTCCTTTGCATCCCTTATCATCAAGAAAGGGACATCTTTTATGTGGACAGGCTGACTCAGGTTTTAGCTGATCAGAATCACTCTTTGGAGATGCCTCTTGGTTTCTACAGAAGAGAAAAAGCTCAGGGTTACTGGCTTTCTAATACATCGCTAAAGTGCTTACAGGGAATAAATCCAGGACAAAGTATAGACAATTTTTCCAATCCCTGATTTGTGATCCCTCATCTCTCCACCTCTGATCCTTTTTTTTAAGATTCCAATTGGTTTGCCTTGTCTGGTTTACATGGACAATCTTATTTTACCTAAAAAGGAAGCTTAAGCCAAGAGTTCACAAAGAGGTTTTGTAACATAGCTCTCCAGTGTGGAGACAAGGCAGGTGACATGCTCTTTATATATTATTGTAAAGTTTTCCAAACAACTTTTAACCTTCGTCTGTTCCAAAAGACAAACTACCTTCCTAGCCAGACTGATATTTATACTTTAATGGAGAGAAAGAAAAAAAAAGTAGAAATTGGGATGGTGAGTACTCATTCAGGAGCTGAAACAAGAGGTTTTCAGAGAGTTAGAAACTACTGCAGATGAGAGCTAAGCTTTTGCCTTAGGGCATTTCAAGGGTTCCTTTCTCCTACTCCATCTTTCCTGATCCTTCCTCCAGCATGCGTCTGCTAAAGATTTCAGCCTAAGGACCAGAACTGGGAGGAAGCCAATCTCCAGTTCATCTTGGGAGTTTGATTTAATTTTCCATACATCCCGATTGCTTCTTTAGCAATGATGTACATCCTGGCTAAGCTGACAAAAGCAGTGCTGGTTTTCCTGTAGAGCACCAGCATGATGGAGTCTCATAGGCAACCTGATACATTTACTAGTGGGCCAGGGGGAGCAGCACTTAGACAGCATCCTGCTTTGTTGTAGACATAGAAATTGCCAAAATGTCCATTAATTTCAGTGGTACTAGGAATGGCCTATAAAAACAAGATGGAAAGGATAAAAATCAGGGAATGTGATACAAGTGGGAAGACAAAGCATCAGCATGTCATGAGAGAGGATGAAAAAGTAGATACACAGTAAGAAAAGTGCTGGGTGCAGAAAATTAACAGTTGCTACACAAAGAGCAACAGACACCATTTGAAAAGGAATGCAAGGAAATTTTGCAATTATTGTTCAGAAGTATCTTCTCCTTACTACAAAGGTTATGACAGATGATTCACTTTTTAAGAATGAAACATTTAGGTCAGAGTGGTTTTGGAGGGTTTGAAAGGAAAGAACAGCTGTCTGTGGCAGGAGGAGCTGGTTGGATGGATCAAACTACGAGTTCAGATGATTTTGTTACCAACACCTACAAAACCTTTTAAACAAAGAACCCTTATGGCACAGAGAAATGTAAAAGAAGAAAAAAACACATACAAAGAAATGGAAAGAAGGAAATACATAATAAGGGTTTTGGCTGTTCTCTTTGTTTAATGTCATGGGACTATGAATTTTCCTCATTCTCCGTGAATGAAGTCTCTAACTATGTATCTTTGGCAGCTGACATAGCAGCAATAGCTCCAGTTTGATCACTGTGAACATTGCATTGGCTGCACTTTCAAATCATCTCAGCACCCAGTGGCTACTGATTTTGTTGCCAAAGTAGGAGACACACACTTTCCCACCTACTTCCTAATAATAGGCATTACACTGGAAAATACCATTGAAACAAGAATGGTTTTACTTGGCAGAAACAAGATAAATTCATGCTCCTTGAGCACATTTCACCTTCAGTATGAATTGGCCAATCTATAATGAAGTTCTAACTTACAGTCTGTAGTGCACTTGAATGAGTCAGTCATTTAAATACTATTGCAGCCCAAATACTTTTTAACTGAATATTATTATAATTTAGGACTACACAAGAACATGAGAACTCTAGGTAGGGCAGTGATTTCTAGAAAAAATACAACTGGCAGTGGGGTAAATATTCACCTCAATCTGGTTTAAAAGCAGCAGAACCTGCACTATTGAACTCCATCTTCCACAGTGCCGTCCTTGGCATACACATTTATACACCTTTGTTCTGTACTCTTCAAAAGTGGACAAGCACAATTTACAGTAGGAAATTGAAAATGTAAGCTCTTGGCTAATGTCAACAACACAAAACAAAACAAAAGAAACCAATTTGTTTGCCCATCAAAAGTACAGTACTGTATTTAATGGAGACCACAAAGTTGCAGTGGGGAACACACTATACTGACTTAAGATCCAGTTCATTAAATATTCCCTATATTCTTGGTATAAGGAAAAAAACACACCACATGTGTGGGGGAGCATAATTTCCTGGAGGCACCATTTTATCTTTAATTTCCATCGGGTCTTTCATGAACACACCACTCAATCCCCTCTGCCTAACTACTCCTGCTGTGCCAGTGATCATGCAGTATGTAATGTCAAGTCTGTCTTCATCGGGACTGGGATCAATTAAAAAGCCCAATATTCAAATTGCGTTCGCGACTCCTAAAGTGTTGCCACACTTATTCCCTGAGAACAGCAGAAGTATGTCAAACTGTTCCACAGCACATGGTTTTCAGACTGCATTTTGCATTATGTTTTCACATTAGCACAAACCAAATTTGTACCCATTGCTTTGAATGCCCAGAAGAGCTTTAGGCAGGAGCACCTCAGGCTTGGATTGACCCTGAATTTACTGGTGGCATCTCAGTTAGAGGATGATTCACCCAGCCTGCATAATTAACAACAAGCTACAATCACTCAGGGAGATGATTCATCCTATAGGTGGGCTGAAAAATTGCCTAAATATGATAATTTCTCCATGGTAATTCTAAAAGATTGTCTTTGTTGACTGGGCTATTAATTTAGGGATGTGGGATTAACCTGGGACACAATTACAGGTTGTGTATGGAGAGGTATGTGGAATCAAAGTGTGAAAATCCCATCACAGGGGCAGCCCATACCCCTAAAAGTGGGATCAGGAAAAAATAAATTATGAGGGGCACAAAGTTCACAAGCTGCTTCTAAAATCTTCAGCTTCAGGGAAGAAGACAGTAAAAGTTTGTGAACATAAATAGGGACTTTACAGGAACTTGACAAAACCCATATTTTTATAGTTATTTGCACATAATTGCCTGTCACATAATTCACTGCAGAAGAGAGATTCCCTTTGATTCCAGCCAGAACTGGCATGAGCCCAGGCATTTCTATACAGGAAAGAAACCAAACTGAGCCTCTTTAATATGGTCTGGGGAGTAAAGGGAAGTCTGAGGAGTGCACTCCACTGCACTATGAGTTGAATTTATCCAACTCCTTGTAACTCTGCTTTAGCTATGATTGGTAATGGAGACTGACTTTATTCTTATAAGTTCTCTCCAACAAATAAGCTTTCCCTTTATGTCCCTTCACTGGCTCCCTCTGCCCTGAAACCAGTCTCCTGATTAACGAGATATGGAAAATTTTAGGAATAGGGCCAAACTGGGGGGGAGATTTTTCCTTTTGGTTCTTTTCAACTTGCATAGGGCTGTGCTATGGAAAGCTGTCCTGCTAGTCAGAGCAAGAAATCCTTGCAAACATTGCTGCAGAGTTTCATTGAAATGAAAAGACTGCAGAATTCTTTTGTTGTCTTGAAAATATGCATAGCTAACGCCAATTCATTCACCCTGAACAAAATAGCTACAAACATTTGTTTTAACAATATAGAGGCCTTAAGAAATGTGTAATTTCACAGCAGCAACTGAACATTTATATTGCGAACGTTGACCTAACTTCTAAGCTCCTGTAGGAAACTCTAAAATTGTTTAGCAAGAAGGGCTTTCTAAGCTGAGAATCAAGCTGTGAGAAAGAATAAAAAAAGAGCATTCATTTAAACATTTTCAGAAGCCCCTAAAAATGCCGTTTTCACACAGTAAATCCGCTGCACTTGAATGTCTGCTGGCTTTCTGAAAGGAATGCTCTTCACTGGGATGCAGCCTGCTGTGGTCAAGTATGATGGAAATAAAAGTGTTGCTAATGGTGATTGAAAAGGATTCCCACTGCTGCTGGCCAGTGTTGGTTTTAGATGGGCCAACTCTGTCGGATGGAGAGCAACGGGAGACAGTAAACTTTCTCTAAGACTCCCTAAACTTTGAGTCACCTCTTCTTCCCTTCCTTTTAATACCAGCCTGTCCCATTGTTTCTCTGCAGAGCTTTATATCAACTCAGTCTGGACCAGACTGTCACTGGAAATGTAAAGATGCACATTTTCACACAAGGTCAACACACAAAAAAGAAATGAACCATGACAATGAGCATTAGCACAGCAGCAAGTCAACAAGCCCAAAATACTTTTACAATTGTGGGCTAGATCAAGAAACAAAGTTGTACTCAAGGGTAAGTATTCAGCTATTCACATTAACTAGGATACCTCACATTGATGGCAACTTCAGGAACATAGCTTGGTTGTGTCAGGACTTTTGGCTTTTTAAGGAAATTCGGCATTCCACAGGCACATCAAAACTTTGTTCAGATTGTATATGGCAATGCTAAGAGCAGGCAGCAAGGCTGAGGCAGGGAATTTGCGAAATCATGAATTTGGCTTCTGACTCCTGAACCTCTATTCCATGCATTAAGCACAAGACATACCTGTCCTCCTCAGCAGGACTGGACTTCTTTTGATGTCTTTTCTGCCTCACATGCTGCAGATCAGCATGGTTCCACTGCGAGTGTTCAGTAGTGGATGAAATTTTAACTGGGCTTTGTCACTAATTGTATTGAGTTTTTAGAAGTATCCTGTACCTTTGGGCTCAGACAGAACTTGGAAATACAGGTTTTTGGCCACAATAAAAGAAAATCAGTTAATGGCACTAAGGGGGAGAATAAATATGAAATAACTGAGGAAAACCCATCTTTTCTGCAAGTGGACTTCAGCGGCTTGAGCACCGAAAGAGCAGACACCTCCCAGGCTTTGAAAAAGTGAAGATGCTGAGCACGTGTTGGGGTGTCCCCTCACACCTCACATGTGTCTCCCCACTTACCCAAACCAGAGAGCTTCAGTAATGCTGCATGACTGAAAAACTTCAGCCAACTGAAAAACAACCTGACAAAACACAATAATGTCCTTGCCTCAGTCAAGATGGTTGCCTAATTGCACAACTTCTGCTACTGAAATAAATGTATCAGCCTCTGAGGTGGGAAGAGCAGGGTGTAGAGTAGGGACAGTAGTAGGCCATGCACTTTGATCCAGATGCTCAATGTGCTTTGTTTCATCCAGGTTCTCTTGACTGATGGACCCCACAAGCATCTGAGAGAATTTCAGCTCTGTTGTGCTATTTTTACTCATTTGTATGCCTCAACAGGAAGCATAAGGGAGAAGATGAGTCAAAAGTTAAATGTACTCTTAAAGGATATTTTGATAGCTGGAAAATACTTTCAATTCAATGCATACAATCCCAGCAACAAGGCTGGCCCTTCTTATAAGCTACTCTCTGCATGTTATGGGCATATCAAAGTCTAGAAGACAATTTCACAGAGCACAATGCATGTAGTAGTTGGTCCCTCATCACTGTCTTAGTCTTTTTGGCCAGTCTAGCTCTTTTTTGATCAGTCTAGCTTAGTCTTCAGCAAAATGCCAATTGTTGTGGATCAAAGGCTCTAGAGAATGCTCACTTTCAGGCCTGTAAAGACACAGCAATTCTCCAAGTTTGGTTGCTTTTTTCTCCCCTGTTCTCTCACAGGTGTCTACTGGAAGTGGTAATAATTTTGTGCAACTTTTAAACATACACTTATCATTACATCAATGGCTGAGAAATACAACTCCTGCACCTCGTAGGTACTCATTCACCTAATCCCAGTCTCTGGTAAGGTCCATTACACAGCTGAGCAGGCATCCAGCCTTTAGTCATTCTGTGCTGCACATGAGTGCACCCAGAGTGTTCTCCCTACCCATGGATGCTGGCTGGGTGACTCGAAGTGGAAAGTGCAAAAAACTGGGTTGCCAAGGAAGATGTAGACTGGACAGAACACAGAAGACTAGAAACTGTGGTGAGACTCTCATTTTGGAAGTAGAAGTATGAGTGCAAGGCACTGTGCAAGGAAAGAACGTAGGAACAAGTGAAGCGTTTCACTCTTGATCAAATAGCATGGTACTACTTCAGGGGGATCACAGTCCTCCCTTCTTTCTCTAGTCACCAACACATTTCCTAAATTGCTCATAGGAGTCCTGGCACTGAGGAAAGCACCTCATGAGTCATAAAGCAAGGGTGCACTGGGCATGTATTCATTGACTAGAGAGAGCAGCCCTCACCCTGGCTCCCGGGGAGGCTCCCAGGTCGCAGAGACAACAGGCCTGTGGGCACAGATCCAACACACCCTCCAGAATATGTTCAAATTTCACCTGTGAGTATTGCAGAAAATGATTATGAGAGGATAAACAGTGCAGCTCTCCCAGTGAAGATAGGGTCAGCCACATCCTGGTAGCTCTCTGGCTGCAGTGCCACTGGCCTGCCTGTTCACGCCACTGGGCAGGAGAACAGGAGAACTTCGGTGACCCTGATGACTGCTGGATCAGAATGGCTGTAAACCACTGGCCGAGATGTTTTTCTGTTTTAATCCCTCTGTAAATCACAGAAAATGAAATAAGATGAAAATAAAATTAAATAAAGAAGGAAAAATGGCTGGAAAGAGAAATTAAGAAGCTGTGACATCAAATGGCCTGCATTAACTGTTTTGTCATTTTTTCTTCTGACTTTTTAATATATTCATTACACTTAACATACTACAGCCTCATCTTTGTCCTGCAGATCTCATTGAGCGTCCAAGATCTAACTCCAAATTACCAAGTTGACAGCATTTAAAGACAAGAAGTCTGCACATTTCCTATTTATTCTGTTCCTGTAACCAGAGTTATTCTGCTCTCTTCTCCCTTTGATTGCCTCTTCCAGGTGCACTCATCTTAGATCCAAAATAAAGTGAATTACCTGGACACTGGTGTCAGCAACCTAGTCTCAAATGTAAGACTGTTTTGACAAGAAACTAAACATGCAAAAAAAAAAAAATCCCTCTATGGCTTCTTTCTTGGGCACAACAAAATTTTAATAATTATTTAAAAAAAAATCCTGATGAACTGCAAAAATTATTATAAAGTTAAGGCATAGACTAGAACTTGACTTAGTGGCTGTAACAACCTCCTTAGACCTCACGTTTTCCCCAGTGAAAACAGGGTTGCTGAGCTACTCAGAAAGAGCTGCAAGTGAAAACATCTAGGTGAAAGACATCTTTGTGTTAAGAAAGTTCTCCTTATATAACATAAATAGCCTTATCATGCTTTTAAGACACTGAAGGGGAGCAGCAGTTTCCTATTGGAGGTACCAGCAAAGATGAAGTCACACAGAAGAAATAGATAAAGATGGGATGCTACTGAGTAAGAGCTATGCTATCCCTTATCTCATTTGGAGTTTGGTAAAGGGCTTTCCAGATTCCTGCTGTGAATTTGTCTCAGTGTTTTTTAAGGGCCCTTAAAAATGTCATTTGTCACAGAGTAAATCCTGGATGTCTGGTTACTTTCTGCAGGGAATGCTCTTTGCTGGGCTGCAGCTTGCCAGGGGTCAAATATGACAGAAATGAAGTGTTGCTAATAGTGATTGAAAAGGATTCCTACTGTTTGTGGCTGGTGCTGGTTATTAGAAAAGCCAAATTTGTGGGACAGAAAGCAGCAGGAGACAGTAAACTTTCCCTAAGACTTACTAAACTTTGAGTCACCTCTGCTACCAGCGCCATTCTGTCAGACCTATTTGGAGAAAACTGATATTATAATTACTAATCTCAGCAAGGGCCTAATGTGCAACCTGAGGCACTCTTCTGCCAGCCGTATAATTATGGATGGGCTGGAGAGACCTGCAGGCTCTGCCTCTGCCCCCCAGCCCTAAAACTCATAGGATTAGGTTACTGCTCTGCCCAGGCTGCTGGGGACAGGTAAATGAGCGGCAGGGTTGCTGGGCTGCCATGAGACAAAATTATCATTGTCAAAACCGCCTGCCCGCTATTAAAGGTTTAAATGTCACCTCAAAAAAACTCCTTTTCAGACCCTTAAGTGGTGGCATCTAGAGGGCTGTTTGAAGCAGGATTCACCCTCCTCTCAGGCAAAAAATATTGATGGCTGAGAACATTTTTGTTTTGCCATATTATTTCATCCATCTCTTCCACACCCTACAGTTTCTGCACCCTTTGGATTAAACTTGCACATAAAATCATTTTGGGCTGCATATAGTTTAACTTTATCCTCTACAGTCTCTTGTATACACTGTAAAATATTTTTTTTATACCCTAGGCACCATTTACTATCAACAAGTTCTGCACTTTGAATCTTTGTCCACCAAAAGGAGATAAACCACTGATTTTAGGAGGAGAAATGGGTCCTTATTCAAAGTAGAGTGGAACAAGGAGTGTGCACTTGAAACAAGCAATGTGAAAAGTGAACCCAGATGAAGGCCACAATGTTGTAAACCTGAATATAGATACATGCTGACTTAGGCAAGTGAGTGGTCCTTCTGCAAAAAGTGATATATCCTTGCCCAAAATTAAGTGTGGATAGAAACACTGTGCAGGATCAGACCTGGAGGACTGGACTCTCAACAGACCGACCACCTTTCTGGAGTGCTGAGCAGGCTGCTGCCCTATTGATTTCTATAGCAATAGAGGGGGCTTAGCACCTCAGAGCATCAAATTTCCAAGCCTGGAATAGACCTGGGCTCTGGAATGGATTAAAGTCACATGTGATGTATTTGGAAAGGCCTGAATTCAGTTTCAGCGCTCAGCAACAGCAACCACCATTTATTCTGGTTACTACAATTCATTTGGACAGTGTTTACAATATCATCCCCTTCCTCCATTATTAGACAAACAACTTTGATAGGTAGCCTTTTATTTTTTACAGCATTTCAGAGCAGAATAAACACACAGCCTAGGTTATTTATGGAGTGAGCTTTCTGTATGAGGTGCCTTTGCCAAGGAAGTGTGAATTCAATAGTGCACACGCTGTGTATATTCAACCAGACAACAGTGACCCAGCAGTCAGTGAGGAAGGGAAGAAAGGAAAAACACATGCAAGACACCATCTTCTATATGTCATGTCATCAGAAAACCCTCCCCATAAACATTAAGGAGCTGTGTGCCAAATTGTGTTTTACTGACTCAGAAAAGTGATCAGAACTGATTTACAGGACTTTTCCTGTTGGTCAGGGAAGCAAGGGAAACACCTGAGGCTTCATTTCCCCGTTTGTGCTTGTTCCCTAGGAAATGTCATGTCATTTGTTTGGGTCAGTGCAGCTGGCATTTGGTGGACATGAGTACTGTAGATGGTTACAGAAGAGCAGTCTCACTTGAAAGGGTTTTTCCTAAAAATTTAGGATGAAGATGGGGGTTTTTAATTGAAGGAGAAGACATTCAGAAGAAAAGAGAAAGAACAAGATAGTCAGGTTTTATTTCTCATGTTTTTGTCATTTGCTAGTGCATAAAATGTTTTCTACAGGCAGCTTAACAGAGGACTTAATTCAAAATTGACAAATTCTGATATCCTTCAGAATCTGTCAGCACACAAAGTATGGGCCTTAAAGTTTGGTTTTTTCATTTTTGATTCTTTATCCCACCAATAATTTGAGATTTGGGGTGGGTTTACAAACCAAAATCAATACAGGATTATACAGCAGATGGATATCACCATAGGAACACTGGGTCACACTCAGAAGCTTATGAAACAGTTGGACGGTTGCAGTAAGTTTAACTGCATGCACATTTTTAAGTATTATCCATGAACTTGTTTTAGGTCTTGATTTTGACTAAAACACACCTAAAAGTGACCAATCAGCTCTTGCTGCTTCATCCATTGATTAGACTTCCAGTTGCAAATGCTGAGACGCCAGCTCACCCCTCGACCCCTATACATGCACATAATGAATTAACTCAGCACATCAATAAAGAGGCTAAACAACTCGTCAGAAAAGAATCAAGCAAACAAACATACTAAAAAAATCAAATAAATAGCAGTGATTGCAACTTAGATGCGTTTGCCTTCTGGTATGAATGAAATTCAAGTGTTTACTGCATATTCAAGATGGGAAGTTGATTTGAGGTCAAAAAATTGAAGAAAAACCTCAAAGGCTGCACTGTGTCAGAGACTGCAACATATTATTGTCTTGCTCTGGGGACAGGTTTTTCAACACCACTAGGAAGTTTTGGAAAACTTTCTTCTGGATTCCAAAAAAATTGTTCTCCTAAAGCCAGATGAACCCAAAACTACACTCTGCATTGTTAAAGAGCAGTCAGTCCTCCCATTTATTGCAAAGCACTTTTAAAAAACATTCCCTCCATCTAGACCAGATCAAAAACTATGTTGCTTGTTGCTGTAAAGTTAAATCATAATGCCAATTTCACATGTCATGTTACAGGAATGATTGATATAAATAAATCTGGAGCTGCATGATAAGAAATATACAAACACGTCCCTTCTCTTTCAGAAAAGTTCATACAAGCTAAAGCCAAGCCTCTCATGTTTTTTATCAGATCATTCCTCATTTTGAATATTTTCCCACGACTTAGCGCATTTTTTAATAAAAAGATAAAGTCTTTTTATAGGATAGACTTCTCCTTGCACAGTTAATTCTGGAGAAATCTCAGGTCTTCTTTCAAAATATTTGATATCAGACTGGATATATCAACAAAATGAAGTAGAGCAACAGAAAAAGATTAGCTTGTGTCAAACATCAATATCTCTGCTTCTAAATTATTGTCATTTAGAGCACAGCAGCACTTAAGAGCTTCCCACATGGCCCCTTGCAGTAGACTCTCCCAACAGAGCTGCCTAGGAAGGTGCTGTCTGGACGATTTCAGGCTCAGAAACTCTGATCCCTGTATCTCCAGATCTTTGAGGAACAGGATGTTCCAACTCCGAAATGAACAAGACTGGCAGGAATCAATATCTGTTTGTCTGGATGTCAAAAATTTCTGGAGTAGCAACACTCAATTCCAACCAATATTTTGGTTAGCGTGTAATGCCTGAAATTTTAGGTTGTAATGTCATCTTCACCTCTAGATGATTGGAGCAAGACTAACCATCAAACCCTGGCCATTATTCTGTTGGAGGATGAGCTTCCATCAGAGCTAGACACTGTCCAATTCAGAAGACAGAAAAAAAATCAGCACAGAGAACCCTCTCAGAACTTGTCACCTTTTGTAAATACAGACAATTTTCAAATTAGTCCCTCAAAACTGAAACACAGTACTTTTTCTTAAGTATTTCCCTTTGAAGGTGACTCTCCTTGCAGACAGCATGGCTAACAGCCTGCCATTCTTCATCTGTGTTCTTACATGAAATAGAAGACATGCAAAGGAGCAGGCAGTTATTCATGAATGTAACCAGCTTTACTGGTTTCTCAACTGGCCATAGCATGCACAGCTGTGCCAGAGTCTGAAATCACAGAGAGGTGTGCTTTCTTAAAATAAACATCAACCTCAACTCCAAAGACTCTGGTGTTATTCACTGCAGCTGTGGTTTGCTATGGGAATATTCTCTCCAGGGAGAAGAGTAAGTCTGTGAGGGAATAAGGCTGCCTCGGCCAGCTTCACAACAGACCTGGAATAAAGAGCTTTTTGGGGCTGGACCGTGTACAGCAGGAGCTATGACCTAAATAAGAGCATGCATCAGGCATTTGCAAGTGCTGTCTCCAAGGAGACATTTACTGTTCTTGAGTAAAAGGAAACCTAAACATTATTTTGAGCTTCCTGCCATCTTTCCTCTGCCATGTAATGAGCCAGCACTCTGGAAGAGCATATAGTTTGAAACCCACCTTCCACATCCCATTTATCCCATTTGTGGAGCTACAAGTTTTGTCTTCGAGACCGGGGCAACTATGTCTTGTGATCTGACATGGAAGGGGAGGGGAGGGACTTGTTTACAGAGGGAATTACTTCCTTCTTCACTGAGATGAGTTGCTCAGTGCTGACTTGTTTTATTACTTCTAAATTACAATCAACTACACTGTAATTTGTCCAAGCTTGACATCTGCTTTCACTAGCTCTCAATATTTGCAAAAGTTTTTCAAGAAATGCAAGGGAACCATTTCTGAAAAGCAAAGCTTTCACACCTCAGTATACACAATTAGAGCACAAAAGATTTAATGTTTTTTTTATGTTTTTCACCCTATTCAACTCTCAGTTCAGATTCCTGAACTAAGACAGGTCTATGAAGTAATGCATCCCTCTTGTACCATGCAAAGGTACATTTGCTGCTGTGGCAGCCTAGACCACTATTTCAAACACACCATCATAGCCCTGTCCCTCATGTCAGACAAAATCTGTAGTTGTAAAACATCACTTTGGGGAAAAGACCAAAATAAAGCACACCTTGCTTCTTAAAATGCAAAGCTGTTGTCTAAGTAAGCCTGTTTTCTGTACAGAGGTGCCATTCACCACTTCTTTCCTAGTGGAGGAAGAAGCTATTCCCCTAAAAGAAGGGAAAAGGAGGACCTAGTATACTTCTTTTCAAGTGCTAGGAGAGAGGTAAACTATTAACAGAACTGTCACACCTTCAGCAAAACAACCCAGTGGGATGCAGTGGACACACTGATTTATACCTGTCCGAGTGTGGTCGTTTACCCCTTGCTGTGCTGAGGGTTCTGGAGGGCTGTATTTTCCTTTGGTTTATTTTTGTGTGTGTGTGCCAATACACAAACATGCTGCTATGTGTTCATGGAAAAATTAATGCTTTAGCAACATTGTCCCTTCTGAACTTACAATCAGAAGCACAGTGTAAGAAATTCATGGAGTTCAATCCTTGGAGTATTTTTGAATCAATAGTCCCTTTATTTATATTGTAGCTGCATTCCAATTTATCACTTACAAATATCCTCCATAATAAATAAGGGAAGGAAATGGAAATATTACAGTGAAATTGTAATAATTCAACACTAGCTCTGTACATAATAAAGTTGCAGAGGGAATCTGTGCTTTTTTGGTTGCCACTAAGCATCAGCAACAACTGATGGTCTTAAGTTAACAAGCTAATATTTCATCCATGGATACCAGAGTGATAATGGCTAAATATGCCAGTCGAGGGAATGAGCACATGTGCAGCTATTTGCCTGACACAACTTCTGCTGTCATGGCCTATTAAAACCAGTTTACATGTGCATGTCGAATTTGATGAATATGTATGTGACCTCTTTCATAGCTATCACTCATTGGACTCCAGCCCTCATGGCAGAAAAAAACAGCACCTCTCATTAAACACAGCTTGAGTTACAGGCATGTTATGTTAATATTCCTTCAGAACTTTAGGGGGTTTTCTTCTCCTTTTAATAAATCTTCAGACAAAAATAATTTAAAAGTATAATTTAAAAAAACCCCACAACACTTTCCTATTTCTCTCCTTTTTCTCTTGGTGAATGTGCTTTGAAACTCTGCTTCTCTAGCAAAAGAGAAGGTACATGAGTTTGTAGGTGACATATTAAACTGAGAGTAGCCAAAAGCAATTTCTCTTATAGAGGGTCTTGAACAGAATTGGGTATTTAAAAAACAAAAAGAAAAACCAAACTAAAACCAGATGAGATATTTTTAGGTAAAAATAAGATTGTCTATACTAAACCTCATATATGATGCAAATGTAAATGGTACTGTGTATTAGAGTCTAGATATATGCAGTGAATGTCCAAGCTAACTTGCAGCTATGCCACTTTTTCTGCACTTAGAGAGAAAGAGAATTCTGAACTACAGTGCTACAGAAAGTGCTTTCACCAAATTTCCTATAGAAATTGTAAAACCCCAAGAGGCAAAGGAAAGCATCCAAGCTTTTGGTGTTTATGAGAATCCAAATGAACCTTTGAATCTTTTGAGGTTTCCTCATTGCTGTTTAAAAAGCATAAATTACAGAGTAAAAGCAAGGATGCAGCCAGATTGTGCAGTGCATATATGGCAAATATTTACTCACACGAACATTTCCAGTCCATCTGCTCTGCAGATAGAGTAAATATTTCACAAACTGACACTTAAGTTGGTAACACCAATCCAGAAAAGGCACATCCACATAGGCATTGGTACTTTGTAACATCCATAACAAAAGGCATATTCTTCTCCCTGCTACATGGATTTGATAAACCCAAATGAAAGATGAAAGTAGTAAAGTTTGCATCACTATACCAAAAAAAAACCAAAAAACAAAACCCCAAAAATTAATGCACTAATTTTTTCACGCAACTGGAGGGGTCACTCCTCTTTGATTTGCAGTGAGGCATTGTTTCTTGTGGCTCGCCTGCATCCCTCGCATCCAGATAGTTTGGGAATCTTGATCCAGGAACCAAAAACTTGGCCAAAACATGTTTGCTTGACTGCTCAAATCCAACCCTTGACCTCAGCAGCGGCATGCCATGAGTAAGGTGAGAAGAATTCACTATGTGACTGAATTGCACTAAATATAGCACTAAATTGATGTGTTGGCATTAGATACTTTTTTGGACTGAGCACTGTATGAAATAAAAACAGATTTTAAGCAGAACATTCCACTTTGGAAAAAAAAAAAGAAGAAGAAAATGATAGAAATTCCACCATGATAATTTCAACAGCACTTTAAAATGTTCTAAAATAAACCTTTATAAAGACAGTCTAATTTCTAGCTACGACGCTTATGTCTAAATATTTATTTTGCAAATATCAAAACCTTTTAATTAAAGAAAAAACATTTCATTGATCCATCAGGGTTTGTTTTTAATTTATTTTAACCCTGATTTTTGTATTTGATTTATTTAAATTTTATTAATTGTTTTCTTTTATTTCACAATATGCCAGAAAAAACAAAATCTTTCAATGCTCCCATATCAATTGGTAGCTGTTCTTTTACAATTTGTACTCTGGAGCATATTTTGAAATGATTACGCTTCTTTTTAAGTCAGCCTAAAAATAAACTTAAAATTCTTAGTGTTTCCATTATCTATTTATGCAGAGCAGTATTTTCTGCAACTGAAAGGCAACAGTTTGGAAAGAAAATTGACAAGAAAAAGGAGAGGAAAAAATCCAAGTCATTTCAATATTCAAGTTAGATTAGATAGAGAGATCTAATCTGACTCAGGATTTATGTAGCTGAAATTCTACCCAAAAACCTTGAATGAAGAAGAGGAACCCAATCAGCCCACTTACATTTAGCAAACCTGGTAATGGAGAGGTAAAATTCCTCATGAGGATAGTGTTGTTGGTGCAGCCTCAAGGTGTGGATACAACATCATTTATAAAACTTGATGTTTTTATCTCCTAACAGGTGTGTTTTTCCATAAGAAAGGCCAGCAACTATAGCAATATACACACATTAATTTTCAGCTTCTTTTCAGTGGTGCAGAACTGCCGATGCTGACAAAGGAACAGTGAGCTGAGCAAGCTCTTGCCACAGAGACAAGAAACACACTGAGGTAGGGAAGCACTGCTGGCTCTGCTGCCTGCCATGGATGAGGCAGATCTCGCTCTGGGGACACCCATGAACCAGGAAATTCCTGATCCTGAATCAGGGTGTGTGGTATAGAGCACCTATGGTGTAAGTGCTTGTCTTGCTCACATACTCTCCCATTTGTGCTCTTCCACAGCAGGATTTGACTCAATCAGCCTGACACACATGGCCTGGGGATTGCAGGGCATCCTCTTAACTGGGCACAAGGATGGTACAGACAAAACACAAATTTTCTATGTTTCGTTTTGGGTTGGTTTTTTTTGTTTTGTTTTGTTTTGTTTTGTTTTGTTTTGTTTTTGTTTTTAAATAAATGTGTTGTGTTCCCACACCACATCTGTGCAGCACGCAGTTCCCAGCACATCCTTAGCATCCTTTCCAGGCTTTTCTGACACATTTCTCCCTGGCATATCTTAATTGTCAGTCTTTGCAACATGAGCATGGTTTTACCTCCTCTACCTGACCAAGAAAAACATAATGAAATCTAAAACCAAACAGAAAATCCAGAATGGTTGAAACAAACATTTTACCCATATAATCCTATAGTTTTCAATTTTCCTAAATTTTGGAAAATAGGCCTATTGCTCTCAGTGGCAGAGACCTTCAGGTTTGTGAGAAAGATCTTTCTTAATCCACCAGTCCTGAGCTGCACCAGGTAATTCCTGTGCCTGGCTTCCATTCATGCACACTTTCTAAAGAGAAGCCATGAACAATGCAGAAGCAAAACAAGGTAATTGGTTGTGCTCTTCCACTCTACTAAAATAGATTCTGTAGCAGCATGTCCAAAACAGCCCTTAGAATGCTTGTCCAGACATAGTCCAGCAACACCTATTTTGACTTTCACATCCCTTTCGGACTGTCTGTGCTAAGATTGCTTACATGCTCCAAGTTCAATTAGTGAACATCAGAGATGTAGGTATGGTTGTTGTATGCAAAGTGAGCTCATAAATTTAAATTTTTGCAGGTGCTAAGCATGCAAAAATGTCACACAAATTCTTCAGAAATACAAATGTCAGGAATAGAAGTGACACTGTAAAACAGCTAATGTAAAAAATCCCCAAACCCACAACCCTGACTGATTCAAAGAAAGAACAGAAATAGATTTGACATAACTTATAGGTGTGATAAGGAAAAATACTGATAGGACACCAGAAAAAGGTGAAAAAAATATCCATTCTAGCTCAGCTCAAGAACCAATATACATGGAGAGCTTTCCACAGTTTGTCACAATGGTTAGAAAATGTCCATATCAAATCTCAGGGCACATCACACTTTCTGTATCAGCTCTTCCTTAATAAAGTAATACACAAATAAAATGTTCCTGCCATATTCCCTTGTGGCCAAAGACAAGTATCCATTCTGAGTCTCTGAAATCAGATGCACATTTTCCTTTAAATGGACACTTTCTGAGTACACATCAAGATAATTTAAATAAAACTAAATTTAATTCAATAGAAATCTTATCATTCTCATGTAGAATAAAACAAAGAAGAGTTTAAAAGATCCCCAGGGCAATCTTCTGGTACCCACAGTTATAACTAAACATGCAATCTCTGCTAATAACTCTTATTTACATATATATTAAACAGGTATACCATTAGGAGATAAGTACATATTGATAGAACCATGAAGTTTAGTGGTTTCTTTGAAGACATATTTCTAAAGTAAGTGCCTTACTTATAGCTTAATAGAAATTCTGGTTAATTTAGAGATTATGAATGAGATATATAATTCTAGGAGTTCCTAGGAAGTTAAATCTTTGAAAAAACAGAAAGGTGCTAGAAATGGGTATGGGAGAAAAATATTCTGCTTTTCAAGGGATAGAAAAAAATTTGTGTTTCAAACTAGAAATGTACTCAGCCACTCATTAAGACAAAACTAATAAAGAATAAACATGAAACTTCCAAATAGATCTTGTCCATGTACCAAGAAAAAGAAAATGGAAAAACATTTCTTTGGCCTTATCCCCTTCCCCACTATTTGATCTGCAGCATAAAAAAAACATTGAACTGTATTTTAGAAACCTGAGCTTTACACTGAAAGTGTAAATTAACAATGAAGGAGAAGCAAAATTAGAATTTTAGGATTAAATATGGTCTGAGCTAAGACTTGAACTTGACAAGTCTGATTACATTTGCTGATAGAGACAAAGTGAAATCTTATTGGTTCAGGAAAGTTCTTCTAGAGGAAAATGGCTGAAAAGCATTTTTCAAAAAAGTTGCAACTTCACTTAGAACTGCAGATTTCAAAAGTTGCTGCTTTCTGTAGGGCTTAGTAAATGCTTTTTGAAATGCAGCCTTAAACAAAGACGTTTAGAATTCAAAAACACTTCCCTCTCAACCAAAGTACTTGGCACCACCAAATGCACTCTAAAAAGGTTTATAACATATCATCTAGGGCGTAGGCACAGGTCATGAGGAACTCTGAGAAACCAGCAGGACACCCAGAGCCTGGCTGCACTCCTGGGACAGTGACATCCTCCACGGCTCCTGCATCTATCACACAGCCCTGGTGGTCCCTGAGCTGCCTGTACCCCAGGATAATCAATGCTGGCCACCAAATGCTGAGCAGTGGCATTGGAATCATAGAGTAATTAAGGCTGGAAAATTCCTTTAAGATCATTAAGTCCTACTGCAGCTTGGCACCACTACTATGTTCACCATTAAATCATGTCCTCAAGTAAGGATCTACATGTTTTATAAATATTTCCAGGGATGGTGACTTCACCTGGGAAGCCTGTTCCAATGCTTTACAATCCTGTGTGTGAAAAAGAAATTCATAATAGCCAGTCTAATGTTCCCTTAGTGCAACTTGAGGCCATCTCATCCTCTCATCACTCGTTACCTAGGAGAAGAAATCGATGCCCACCACACTACAGCACCTTTTCAAGGAGTTGTAGACAGCTCTTTTTCTCCAGGCTGAGCCTCCCCAGCTCCCTCTGCCTCTCTTCATAGGACTTGTGCTCCAGACCTTACACCTGCTTCATTGCCCTTCTTTGGACTTGCTCCAGCACCTCAATGACTTTCTCATAGTGAGTGGAACAAAAATTAGGCACCCTGACTCCCCACTCCGCAGGTCCCAGCTCCATAGCCACGTCTCAACACTGGTGGCTCCCAGTGACTCATTTTGTAAGAAAGTAAATTGCTACTTTGAGCCTTAGGAAACAGCGGCCAACTTGCCACGTTAAAGAGTTTGGCGTTACCGGCTCTGCCTTCTCCTTTGCGGTAATTCAGAACGCGGTCCCCACATTGCCCAAACAGTCTGCAGAATTGCTAGGCAACCCTTTGCGCACATTTTGCCAGCATATATATTTGTGCTCTTTCTTTTTAATTTTATTTTCTTTTCACTGGGACAGGGCCGTTCCCTTCTGCCCATGTTTCTCTCTGCACCACTTCAAATGAGATTAAGTTTAGGCAAAGATGGGAGTCCGTGCTTGCGGCAGGACCATCGTGCATTAAGTGAGTTTATTTTGGTAGTGCTGTGTTCTGTCTCTAGTCACTGTCTTTTTACACATAATCAAAACATGAAGATTTATTATAGGGAGCACTAAAAATATGGCTTGAAAAGAGCAAAAATAAAACCACAAACTTGCTCTACAGCTGTGGCCTTAGGAATGCAACTGGATTCAGTCTGCAATGGGGAGTGGCAATGCTGTCAGGTTTCAAATATGACCTATCTGCTCAGGCTTTCAGAAGGAAACTTTCTGGCTCCCGACATAACCCATAGGAAAAAGAGATTCAGAGGATGTTCCACAGCAAAGGCTACCATATCTGTAAATTGGTCCCTAGCAGTAAGTCAGCAGTAATAACCTCTGCTGATAGATATCTCATTTTAAGATTCAAGGTTCCATGTGTATTTCTTGAAAATCCAGCATCTAGAATCAAGAAATTTCCAAAGAAAAAAACCCAAAACAACAAAAAGACCCTTAAGGCAACATTTTTGTTTCTTCATTTTAAATATATTATAAACCTGAAGGTTGGGGGAAAAGAATGCACCTTAAAAAAGAATGGCCCCCAGCCAGAACACAAATGGAAAACAACCAGGGAAAAATGCTGTGTGAATTATTCTTGTAAGTTAACAAATGAATACCTTCAAAGCCTGTTTCATGGTATTTTGAACAACTGAAACTAGGCAGCATGAGGCCCATTGTTACTACACCTGGTATCACAGACAATAAATCACTATCTCCATCAATGGGGTTGTTACTTTCTTTGGTGCATAGCTAGAGATCTAGTATTCAAATATCTGAAGAATGATTTTCAAAACCAACTCAAAGACAACTACCTGTCTGTCAACCAGACAACCTGCACAAAAGGATTCTGCAAAAAATATTTCCCCATACACTAATCTGGCCTGTGAAGAGCACTCGAGGCTGACAGTAAGAGTGTCTTCTGTATTCAAGACTCAGCGATGACATACAGCCCAGGGATGCACCCCGCCTTGTTTCCTTGCTGATCCAAATAAGTCAGCTGGATGATATTCAAGCCCAACTTGGAAATTTCAGTAAGCTGAACTTAAGGAAGAGAGAAACACACATGCTCTTCAGTGGTCAGGAACTGAACATTTAACATCTATATTACACAGTCAAAATCACTGCAACACCTCATAGTTAATCAGCATAAGCTGCAGATCTAATTAATTTATCCTCAACTTCCAGCAACAGGAGGATCTGAATGAAGCTTTGCCATGACTTTCAGCATGCAGTCAGTGATATGTGCTAGGCTGGAGTACTCAGTCTTGGATGATTTTCCTAGATGAGACTCTCCTTATTAGACAGCTTTATAAAGCAGTGATGAAAAATCAGAAAGAGAAAGGAGCTGAAACTCCTAAACACATTCCATGTACAATTACCTGACCATTTAGAAAGCGGCAGGTTTTCCCACTGACTGCAATTTAGAGATTTGTGCATCCTGAATAAAAGAAAATATTATTCTGAAACCTTTAGATTTATGAATGACAGCAGAATACAACTTCCAGAATTTAGTTTATTTTCTCTGTATATTGTTAGTTTGTTGTATATTGTCTCTGTATATTATTAGTGTAGTTGTTATCCTCTCACTCAATATATGTCTGTAAAACAAACATAATGGATGAAGATGTGGGTAAAGCAGGGGTAAAGCAGGGATAAACAGTCTTGGTCAGAATTACATAAGTCAGGCTTTATCTCTTGTTTTTTTTGTCTTGTGCTCTGCAACTGTGCCAAACCACTACACTCTAGAAAAATTTCCATTAAGATAGAAGTTAAAACCAAAGGGAAGCAAAATAAGGTTTGAGAGGTATTTGGAGCTTTTATTCACAGATGTGATAGCCTTATGTTGCAATGCATTTGTTCCCTTTGATAGAACATATGTGTTCCAAGAGAGAGTTTTCAGATACATACAGCATACATTTCCATTTTTTAATAACTATTTCATAACTTTCAGAAAATGTTGGTCTGTCTTTTTATGGATTCTTCCCAAAGAAGATAATAAAATGTTCATCAATTTGGCATGGGGAATTCCAAGTGTCCACACATTCTGCTCTACATATGTAATACCAACAGTATTTTTCCTATCCTTAAACTCTGGAGGGAGACATAAGCTCCACAAAACACAGGAGACAATCCCGACTGTTTTGGATTATAGGTTTCAGTCCTAATTTTCTCCTTCATTTTGTCATGTCAAGCAAACTCATTGTGTAAGCTGGCCTTTCACATCTCGACAGCACAGCTGACTTCCTTCAGAGTTTTTTAAACTCATACGAAAGTTATTTGAAAAGTGTTTACCCCAGGCCATCAGGCTCAGATGCATCCTTAAACTGGGAAGGGAAGTGCCTGTAGGCACTTTTCCTGTAGGCAGATGTGCACAGAGAGGTGGCTGAAGGCTCCACAGTATGAGGGAAGGTGCTTCCACTACTTTCCTCACTGGCCTTTCCACAGCAAGGCTGGGCTGTTCAGCCTGAAAGCATGCAAAAAAGTCATCCATTGCAATTTCTCTCTCTCTCACCAGACATTGCAGTACTGGCCCTGGTGCAATCCTATAATTTTGAAAGCCCACAGCTGACATAGGTTGAATAAAAAATTCCAAGATTCTCTTTCTGCTAGTGAAAAGATCCCAAAACAACTTGATGAAGTTGTTAAAATATGGAGGCCTGAGATTTGCACGCAGTGATAACGTATTAATGCCTTTTTATGGAAGGAGCTAACATTCATGGAAGACCAATATATCTCCATGTAACAGTACATTCCCTTTTTCACAGAGAATGAAAGGGGGTGTAAGCAATGTCTTGGGCATCCAGCTTAGAAGATGCACAGTAAAGCTATCACCAGATTTTTGCTCCCCTTGAGACTGCTGAGTTGTCTTAACCATAGGATTAAAAATGGGAATTTCCTTCTCAGGTTGGGGGTTTTTGCATGTTAATAATAAAAGAAGCATTACTGTAAAAAATAAGCTAACACTTTGAATGAATTCTCCCTGAACTTCATCATTACTGAGATGAAAAATCTGTCAGAATTATTATAAGGCAAGTCTGAAGACAGTCTGGTCTACCAGACCTCCTCAAAGCAGAATCAGCTACAGCAGGTTGCTCAGGACCGTGTACAGTCAAACTTTGAAAAGTTTCAAGGATGAAGATGCTATCATCTCAGGGGAAAACAAAAAGCATTTAATAGCTTTTCCTAACATTTAACAGAATTTTTTGTGTTTCAATTTGTTCCTATTACATCTTATCCCATCACTGGGCACCCCCTGAAAAAACCATGGCTCTGGTTTCTTTACTTCCTCTCAACTGGTGTTAACACACGTAGTTAAGATCCTCCCTGAGCCTTCTGTAGGATGAACAGTCCCATCTCTCTCAACTTCTCTTCATATGAGGGACATTCCAGTTCCCCCAATCTTCTTTGTGGTCCTTCTTTGGACTTGCTCCAGTATATCCTTGTATTTCTTCTACAAAGGAGGCCAAAATTAATGCACTATCATGAAAAGATACTGAGTGATGCCCTATTGCCCCTAAAGGCAAGCTTTCAAGCTTTATGGAATATACATGCATTAAACATTGTTTAAAGAGAATAAATAGAACAGAAGAGGTATTTGGAGAAGCAGAAATTCCCTGGCACTTGCTAAAGTGCCTTCTTGTTCTTTCAATCCACTCTTGAAATCATGATTATTTTTAGCCAGTTTTATTGTCTTAAATAACTTCTTTCACTTTATTTATTTAGTTATTTTTTTACTAATTAAACAACCCCCTTCCTTTTACCCTTCAGTGTGTTGCCCTGAAAATGTTACTGCTACAGAAGATCACGGGTTTTTAATTTAAATGTATATATTCCCACCACCACATATTTAGAGCAGTATTTTCCTTCAGCTGCTGCAGAACCATAGTTCAGCCATTATAAAACCAAGTTCAAAAGAAATAATGAACTTATACTGAATAAATCTTTGCTATTTTGGCAGTATTGTTTTGAATACACTTTTCTTTTTAATGCTTGATTTCCTTGAGTATTTTAAATTTTTTTCATTGAATGTTGTTTGAACTGCAAGCATTTCTGACTAAACAGAGGAAATGAGCCTGTGGATTTGACACGTTTCAGCTTCCCCTGTCGCTGTGCTTTAACCCAGCAGGCAGCTAAACACCACACAGCCCCTTTCCCAATGCAGGATGGGGGAAAGAATCACAAAAACAGTAAACTCATAAGCTGAGATAAAAAACATTCAAATAGGATATAAAAGGCAGAGAGATTAAGAATAAATAATAATGTTAAATAAGACAATGATAGATGAATATACAAAACAAATTATGCACATCACAATTGCTCAGTACCCATTCAGTCCCTGAGCAGCAGCCCAGGGACAACTCCCCACAGTTTTTTTTGTTCAGTGTGACATCATATGGCATCAGAGAGCCCTTTGGCCATGTTGGGTCACACGTCCTTACTGTGCCCCCTCCAAGCTCCTTGTGCACCCCAGCCTCCTCACTGGCCAGGCAGTAGGATGAGCTGGAAAAGCCTAATTTAGTGTAAGCATTGCTCAGCAATTACTAAAACATCAGAGTGTTATCAAGATTCTGATCCTAAATCCAAAGCACACCACTAGAGGAAAAGAAATATCTGTCCCAGCAAAATCGTCTATTCAATGAAAAACTATAAACTGTAACCTCAGAAAATTCTTTTCTTGAGTACCTTACTTGATGAAATCTTAACCACAGTCTTAATTAAAAAAAAGAAAAACAAAACAAATTAATATAAATTTTTTGCCACAAAAAAAATGCGGACCCAGAGAAAATAGTGTGGTTTTTTCCTTCCTGCCCTGAATATTTCTTTTCAATCTAGTTTGAATATTTTTGCAACAGATTTGCAGATAATTTTAAAGTAAAATAATACGAGATTAGGTTCTTGCATGAACCTAAAGTTTCAGGTTCATGCAAGAAAACTAAAAATTTCATGCAAATTGTGTTTGAAGTATTCTATCAGGAGAGTTTTATTTCAATATCTTTGAAGGTTTACATTGCAATTCTAGATTCATCAAAATGCCAATTCCATTTTTATCCCTTTCATAAATACTTCTACTGTGTAGTTAAAGGATGTAATCCACAATGTTAATAAGTTCATTAAAACAAAACAAAAATAAATGCATTGTCTTCTCTCTCCTAAGAAGTCTGGTGTTCTATAAGCAGGGATCAAACACCTTGCCATATGATTCTCAGAAGCAACAAACATACAATACAGAGTTGGACTGTTCAGTAATCTCCCTGCCTTACTGAGCCCAGAATACACATTTCAAACTGATAAAATGTCAGATCATATAGCCAGGAACAAAACAGAATTGATGGAAATTATTCTGTTCTTGTAACTGGTACTTAGAATTCACAAAGGAAAATCATTGCAGGAGACTTTGCCGGAAAAAAAAGATAGTTAATGTGATCTGTTGCTAAACAAATATGAACTGCAAGAAGGCATAGAGGAAAACAACGGAATTCCATCCCTGATTATGGTGCAGGACCTATTGCACATATACATTTGGTGCTTATACTTTTGAAGGATGCTGAAAAATCAGAGAGAATTCAGAGCTACACGAATGAACAAAAAAACCGGAAAATATGCCTGGAAGTGAGAGACTCCTGGTGCTCAATCTATTAGCTTAATGAAGAAAAGGTTAAAGGATAATTTATTAGTCTATAAGTGTCTATTATCAAAGGGAATGAAAATTGATAATTGATGACTCTTCAATCTAGCTGACAAAGGCTTAACAAGATTCAATAGCTTGAAGTTCAAATTAGACAAATTAAGGTCCAGAATATGGAGCACTTCCTTTTTATTTTTTTTTCCTTTACAGGGAAGACAACCAATTAAAGGTTGCAATTGGTGCTCCATCACTGAAAACTTATAAATCAAAGTTGTGTCAACAAAGTCATAAAAGGTGTCTGAAGGTAAGTCACAAGTGTTGGACTTCAAGGAAGCTTCAGGGAATGTCTTGAGTGATGTTACACAGGCCATTAGCTTGCAAAGGTCCCTTCTATTTGTAAAATCCTAGTAATTGTTCTACCTCATCAGAGTTACATGGACCACATTTTTTTTTTCCTATCTGAACATATAGTCCTGTATAGTCCTGTGCAATAAATGTTTGAAGACCTCTTTTACCATCAGCCAAAAGAACAGTGGAGGAAAAAAAGGCAAGGAACTGTATTTCCAAAACCAGCAATTTGCAAGTGAAAGAGTGTGATACAAATCCCCAGAGTTTTTATATATTTTTATTGAATAGTTACAAAATGGAATAAATTAGAAGGGAAAATTTAGACTCTTCTTGGAATAAGCAGCTGGTATAACCCTTCTGATACTAGAGCAGAGTCTTTGCCTTGGCTTAAGAGTTAAATAGTCATTACATTTCCCTACAGGCTACCTTTCCAAGGAAAACACATTCTCTGTGCACTTCAGTCTTTGACAATAGGATTAAGTATTACTGGCAGACAATGCCACTTAAAATGTTAGCTGCATCAACCTCTATGATGACTGAAAGAGCTATTAGTCTGCAGTGCCTCTTTTAACAGGAGGCCAAAAAAAAAAATCCTTTATGACCCTTGATAGGGGGAAAAAATACCTAGAAGGCAATATACCTCATCTAGACAGAAAATGTACATGAAAAATGGTTACAACAAGATTATTTACATTCTTTAGTCATTAGGGATAAAGTGGATGCTTACTGACCCATCTTTCTAAACAACAAATTGAAAATCCTCTGTGATAAAATCGCTCTGCATTGTGATTTCCAGTTCTGTCAGATACTTCAGAAAAATGGCGTTCGCTTAGCATATCTATCTACTCAGTAACTGATTTGTGGTCTTTGCAATTTTGATACTCAGCCTCTCTTTCAACTCCACACGTCTATTACATTTGCTACAAATTGTATTAAGCGAGCATGTTCTCCTGGAGAGCGGAACTGCAGCCTGGAGGGCTGGGAAGTCCAGGCAGATTGTGTTTCTCCTCCACCCAAACGTTCAAAGGAAGGCTGGCCTAGTTGAACATGGACCTGCTCAGTCTGGGGGTTGCTGCTGTGGCAGAGGCTCTGAAGAGGCTGTGAAATGTACAGTATATACACATATCTCAGGTTCATGGACTGGTATTCTGCCATAGCCCTTCAGGAAAGGAGGATAAATTTTTTGGAGACAGTGAAAAAGAATATAAAATGCCTCCATTTTGATACAGAAGGATAAGAACAGCAAAGATTTGGTTACTTGCACAGAAAGAACCTATGAACGAAACTTAACACTAGACTGAGCCTATTTTACACTGTTTACCCTGAATGCCACATAAGACACATCCTCTGTAATGTGCCGTATTCCAGTAGGGCCTCTGGCTAAAAAAATCTTGCCCTGCTTTTTTCCCCTTACCAACACAAACATGATACTTGTTTCTCAGAGTAAACACCTTAGAAAGACTAAGCCGTAAATCAAATCTGTACAGTTCTTCTGACTGATGCTTATGTTATTATGTCATCCTACCCAGAAACAACATAATTGTAGATAATGTGAAGCAGATCAACTTCTGTAATCTTCTATAAGAAAAAAAAAAAAGAAAAAAAAGGAAGAGATCACTGTCTTCTGAATCTATCCTGAAGAAATCTATCCTGAAGAATTTAGCAATCTGTAACACAGAAGAACAAAATTAGTCTATATGCTGCCAACATTTATGCAGAGGTCACTTAGGATATATAATGGTTAAAGCACACGTGCTACCTGATATCAGCTGATTAATCTATGGGAATGAATACTATGAAAAATATCAGTGCAAAGGAGGAGGGAAGAAGAGGGTCGTTAGTGCAAGGTGCAATGAGCAGGACAGAGCTGCTGATGACAACACTCAGGGGATGCAGTATGAAGATTTCTGGACTGAGCAGTGTCGTGGTCAGAGAAGGATAATAAAAAGACTGGAACATACACCATCTGGTATAACAGAAGGGAGGATGGGAAACATCAACAGGGAGTTATATTTGCTAGGGAAAGCCAGACGGTGAAAGCATTGATTAAGATTATTTTGTCGATTAGGTGGTACGCTTTGATTTATGTGCTGGGGAAAGAGGAGCATTTACTGTGCAAAGATTGTGCCACCCAGGCAGCTGAAGTAGGGTCAGACCCAGGGATGTGGGAGGCTTTAGTGATCCCTGGGGAAGAGTCACATGGAAACAGGGCTCACTTGTGGATTCGGAAGGCTGCACATTCCAGTGTGAATAAAAGGAGGCGTGAAGATATTTGAGAGTGATGTGATTCACCTCATCCTCAAGTGGGAAAGTGGCACATAGAGGGAGACCAAGGCACTGGAGAAAAGAGCTGCAACAAGAGAAAATAATTTGGAAAATATTTACATAAATAAATAAATATATACATACTGAGAAAAGTATGTATATATTTATATCACCATATATACATATTCATACCCATCCAGGGACAAATCAACAAACCATGTAAAGCTTTTAAGATGCATTGAAACCAAATGGTCCAATTTTGTTTGCTCAGAGAGCTGGGCTGTTTCTGAGACAGAAAGATTAGGCTTAGAGTCACTCCCAGCTTCTGAAGTCCTCAATGACAATGCACACCAGGGGCAGTGCAAAGGGTATGCAATAACAGCTTATCAGATAAATTTAGTACCCACCTCACTGAAAGGTGGCATCCTGTGTGGATAGGAAGCCAAGAAACAGGCCAAAGATTTAAGGGAGAGGCTTGCACAGCACAGTATTATTGGTATCAGTCAATCAGTGGGTAGGATGGGAGCAACATGAGATCAGCAGCAATGCGCAGCCCGTGAATCAGCAGAGGGAAAAGAGCAGTAGGGGGGCAGCACCAGAAAAAAACAGGCAGGTTGCCTGAAATAAGTCCCTGAAAATGTTTTTATGACACTGATTCTAGAGAGATGAGCAGTACAGCAGGTTTTGCAAAACCCCAGTGGCACAGCACTGCTCATTTCCCCCGCACTGAAGGCGCAGGAAAAAACCCTGAAATGTCTGAATGCTGGGAAGCCCTGGAGAAAAAGCAAACAAGCCTTTAGCTGTTGTTAGGTAAAAAGGAAGAAAAAAAAAAAAAAAAGACCAGAGCATATTTAATGCTAAACTTAGAGGCTTTTCTTCTCCCTCAGGACATAGGAAGTATTTTATACCACACCAGAAACACCATGTAAGGAAAATCCTGTTTACCTGTAGGTGCAATGTCACAAAGTGAAAAATGGCAAATTCCCACAGATTTATCCACGAGTAAACACACACACATTCTTTCACAGCTCACAAATCTCATCAGCAAGTGTTGACCAACCTCCTGTTACTCTAGATAAGCTTCATACAGGTTAAGCTAGACACAGGTAGGTTAAACAGAGTGCAAGAGGGAGGCAGATCCAGTAACACAGCAGCATGGTCAGGTATAAATTCACTTCCTGTTCCCTTTGAACTATCTGAATGGGAACAGCCCTAAATATTACAAGTATTACATTTCACTATTCAATAAAGTTGTGCTGAATAGAATTATCACCTTGAAATTACAGGGTAAAACTCCCTATACAAAAACAGATTAAAGACAAATTAGACTGTGGGCCAGGTCACTATGATTGTTAATTAGTGATAATGGAAATACAATTAGCATAATGAGTTCCAATTACTGTATATGGAGAAATATGAGCATACTGCTTTCATAAATCTTGGTTCCAGGAAAAATAAAATGCATCTGGTTTAACAAAGCATGCCCTTCTTCTTTGCAAAAAGCTTCCTGGTAAATATCTTTTTATGAAGCTAAACCTTTCTTTTGATGGGTTGTGATTTGAAAAAAAAAAAAAAAAGAAAGCGACAGAATGGATTTACCCTGTCTGATAGCTGAACAGTTTTGTATTAGCTTGGCTTCTGTTTTAAGCTTCCTAGAAAATCTTACCATCTGTTTCTTCAGTCCTGGGTTAAACAAAAAAAGACAAAAATCATAGACCATTACATCAAATGCACTTATTGTCTGAAATATCTAGAGCTTTTCCCCCTTCCCTTTTTCTCCTTCTGATAAACTGTGAAATTGGAAAGCCAATTATATTCTGATATTTACACAATTAGGAATGGCTTTTCAAAACCTCATTGAAAAACCAGTTGATGAAAGACAACAGATTTTCAAAGAACAACCACAGCATGTCCAATGGTTACTGCATGAAGAATTGTTTTATTTATTTCCATTGCAGTTTGACACCTTTGCAAGGGTAGGCAAAATCAGGCTGGATTTAGTGTATCACTCACTGGTAAGTTAAAAAAGTGGGGATTTAAGTTATGAATTTACAGATGCTGTGGACTGAAGTGCTAATGGAAATAAAGGCTTAATGAAGCCCTACAGACGTGCAAGCTTGACTCCATGCCTCTATTTAACAAGCTGGTGTTAACTATATTGTTGGATAGCCAATTATGAAGCTACTCACTGTTTCCATGTGTTAAAGTGGATTCTGGGCAAGAATTCAAGAACAGGAAAAATTCCAGCTGCATACAAGGATTAGATGTTAGCAATATTACATCTTGTCCCTTTGAAAAGATTCTCCAGCCTTCTTATTATAGGTCAATTGGGCAAAAAGCTGTGTAAGTCCCAAAAGGCATGGACAGACAAAGCTGATAGGACATGAGTTGTCCAGATAGTCACTCTGAACCTCTGAGATACTGGGGAACATTCATCAAGAAAACTAAAAAACACGTAAAATGGGAAAGCACAGTGGAAGGAGAAAGGGAATTGCTTAAAGACAGCACCCTTGATATCTGCTAAGCTGCAGACAGGGCAGACTGCTTGCATTACCATTATGTCAACAATGTGATAATTACCTGAAAGTGTAGACGAACTCTATTCTCTCACATCAGCCATGACACTCTGCAGCTACAGGAGAGAACCAACCCAAAACATACCCTTATCACAGTCTTATGTGAAAGCACGCCAGTGTCCTGTAACTTCAGTGTTGTCTCTGTCTCCTAATGGTTAATGAGCCATGTGTTTTGGCACAACACACAAGGCAGAAGAGACAGTAGGTAAGAACCTGCCCTGGACGCCTGCTGAGATTGCCTCAGCTCTGCAGAGCATGAAGCCTTACTCTGGTGATGAGAGCACTGCCTGACAAGAACCCATTTGCTTCATGGATTGAGTATGTTCTGCACAGATAGCTCTAAGATTTGAATTTTTTAATTTTAGCCTTCTAAAAATAAACACCAAACTTCAAAATGTTATGCATCCTGAGCTTCCCAAGGATACTGATGGCTCATATGAATTTTGTCACCATAGTATTTTAGTGCCTTCAGGATGCTAATTAAAAGATCTAGAAAAGTACAGGGAGCAAGTGAGTTAGAAGAACGGGCTTACAGCTTAGGGAAGTGGTCTGTGGAAGAAATAATGAGTAAGTACATCACTAAAGATTGTATCTTGACACATATGCACAAGAAGGCTGGATTCAATGTGTGCAGGCAATCATGAATCTCACATTACTTCACTTTGCAACCTTAGCAAAGGCCTTTAAGGGTTGTTGCGTGCTTGGTTAATTTCATCTGTGAAATGAAGATATCAAACAAGATCATTCTGATAGGCACTGTATCTAGGCACAATAAAAGGCATTCTCAGTGATAACAAAGCTCACAAGTGGATGAGTCAGACCAAGGGAGAAAGAAAGAGGGAGACAGAGTTGCAAGACACAAAAAATACTTTTCCTATAAGCATACACAGATCCCAGCACGTTACCTGACCACAGGCTTTTCTCAGTGACATGTGATACCACAAAGTCAATGAAAAGGCTTTATTGGGAGCCTATAAATGCAATCCTACTGATTAGATAGGACACTATTCTGCACCTTTTCCTGATAATGATAACCCTTTGGTGGAAGGGGAAGGTTTAGAGGGACATCTGACCCTGTGCCAGCTGGAGCTGTCAGGCAGACACCAGCAGAGCCCGCTCACGCCCGTGTAAACCAAATGCATCTCCACGTTATTTTGAATTTACAGCATCATCCCTCAGAGTGCAGGCAAGTGTTTCCACAAATGAATGATCTCAATCAGAAAACCAGTCCTGTGGCAAGGGATACATATGGCCATCACTCCCAAGAACAGCTGTCAAGCACTAGCCCTGCCCACTTCCCACTGTGTAACGTCCGTGGTTGCTCAGTCAAGCGAATGACCTTATAAGCCCACACAGGTCCAATCTGAACTGAAAATTATTAGCAAAAACTTGTTTTCCTTAAGACATTGCACTCTAACAGGGAGAAATTATGCACTTGGACGACAAGTGAGTCTAAACAGCTTTTGTTACAGTCCTTTTGAGTATAAAATCTCTCTACATGGAAATAAAAAAGCTCATTGGAAAGATGAGTAGTAGACCCCCACTCTCTCCATCCAAAGCATGCTGTTCAATTTAGCCTGTGCTTCACTGAATAAATAGCACTCCCAGCCATGATGCTCCCCCTCCAATATGCTTAAGTATTGATAGATTGCATCGCTCTATACTAAGTCTGTCTGGAACTTGTGACATTTGCCCAGTGAAATGGTAAGTGAACTTGGAATATTTGACCCATGCAGATGAGATTACACCTTATTTAGCCTGAATGGACAAGATCCTTTGTTGTACCCAAAAAACCTGACAGATAAGTCTAACCTTTTCATCCAGCTCTTCTGGGTATTTAGCTATGAGGAAAGTGACACTCCTTGATGACTATACTGAATCTCAAATCTCTTCTGCATATACATGTACATCTATGTACTCTGTGGGAATCTGTGATACAGGCAAGTTGGCAACCGAAGGACCTTCTCCCAGACTGCTTTCTGATTTATGTACACCTGTCACAGAGTGACTGATACAAGTGAAATAAATCTGTTGAGGACTTAAAAGACATGAAACTTGACAGACATTCAAAGTAAGTCAGATACAGCTATTTCATGTTTTATCTTTTCCTGTGCTATGTCTCTAAAATGAGATTAGCTGACATGGTCAAGGGGCAGAGTGAGGGATAAGTGGGCACTGGATTTGGACACAGTCTCTGAGGAGGGGTCCCCTATCCCCCACCTCTGATTCTCTTCTCCAGCAATACATTTTTCACTGTGATCACTATGCTTTGATCTTGGCTGACATTTTAAACTTGGTAACATTCTCCAAGACAATCTCAAGGCATTAAAATTACATTACTCAATACAAGAAATACCTCTTAGCAATTGTCCTGCTTTGAGCTTTTGAGATATATTTTTGATTCTTAACAGAGCAATTGTGGTGTTGTTTATCAAGCCTAAATGTAAGCCTAGACATTGATGACCAGGCCCATCTTACATAGATGCTGAATGTAGAGGATTTGCTGGAAAAATACTAAGAGTATACTCACAAAATATTTGTGGGAACTCCTACACTGATGGGGGCTATCCAGTCAGTATCAGGGAGACACCAGCAGAAAATTTCTTCAGGACTTTCACAATTTTTCAGCAACTCTCTTTTTTTCCTCTCTCCCAGTTATACATGCATCATAGTCCCAAACCTATCCTGTCCCAAGCAAAAAATGAGAAAAACATGTTCCATGACACAGAGTACTTAAAGACAACTTTTGCTATCTTCCATTGAGAATTTGTGGTAACTAGGTTTTTTCTATTGAAGACTAGAGTTCAGGGCTCTGAATTAGAAATCCCTCTTGCACGCTGAACTATTCTGCAAGAAAAATGAACACTTCCTTTCTCTTTGAGCTGGCAATACTGAACCCTCCCAGGCTATGCCATGCACGAGGGCTTGGGGAGGTGAAAGAGGCAGCCAGAAGAGCAGTGTGACAGCAGGCTACAGCTGCACACTACAGCTAGTGAGTGTCAACACCTCCATCACAACGTTTACTTGGCTATAGCAATCATCAGCAATATCTTTCATTTGTAATAATCCATCTGGGCTACAAATGATCCATAATGTGGTTGAATTAGCACCGCATTGAGCAACCAGCTTCCTGGGCTTTGTATGTTATATTTCAAAATTTATGCTGTCCTCTGACTTCAGACTCTGGAGATTCTTCTTCAGATTCTGGAGATTGTTCTGGAGATTCTGTATTCATCAGACCTTGTTGGTACCAGGAATGGTCAAAGTGCTGCCATTTAGCACCATTCCCAATAAGTCTGTCAGTGCATAAAACATCACAACTGAAGTCCAAGTGGACTTACATACCCTGTAGCTACACAGGAGAGTATGTCAAAGGAAAAGTTATTATCCTATTTTACTAGTTTGATTTACTTTGTCCCCATTCCCCATGAATCAGAAATCCACTGAGGGAAAGAATATTTCCAAAAATAAAACAGGGAGTATGATGAATTCATCTTCCTATTCTTTTAAATATTATTTCATGTAAAAATCTCAGACTCATCACATAGATTTGAGCATTTTTTCTTTGAGGCCAGTATAGTGAAATACTGGTGCAGCATCAATGTGTACATCTCTGTGTACACTTGATACATCCTGCCACGAAGTTTCCTTGTAAATTGTCTGCCAATAAAAAGAACACTAAAGTAAATAATCTTGAGAGTTAGTGGCCTTGAATGTAGCCCCACAAAAATGACCACAGGTATGACAAGGAAGCTGGCATGAACAATTTCACAAATGTGAAGCAATATCTTAATGAAGTCTCAGCTACAAATACAAAATTCCCTTTCTCCCATTTCTAAATCCTTCTTTCAAGCTTTATTCTCCCTTTTCCTTTCTCAGAAGGGAGAAGACATTGAAGGAAAAAACATCTGCAGCAGCAAGAGTAAAAACCTATCTATATTCTACCCAGAGCCATCTTCCCTTGCAGTGAGGGCATCATTGCTTTTCATAGAAAAGTCTAATTCTCTCTTCCAGGCATCAGACTCTTATCCCGGAACTCCTGGATTTGGCTGCAGATTCCTGTTTTTTTTTTTTTTTTTTTTTTTTTTTTTTTTTTTTTTAAATTTTTTTTTTTTTTAATAATAGAACATGCTTTTTATATCACATGTATTGTTTATGTCTGTGGAACAGATTCTTTATGTTTTGTTTTTCTGATGCTGTGGATGTACATCAAACAACATAATGAAAGAAGCCATCCATGAGGTGCACTGCACCATAGATAGATCATATAAATATTTTTAACAATCTACCAAGCAAATACCCAATTTAAGATAAATATAATTATCTTTAAATCCTATGTATTGTAAATGTTTGCTTTTAATCCTTTATGTAACCTTATTAAAAATTTCAAGATGGATACATTCTCCCACCGAATCTGACAAACATCTGGTTTACAATAGAGTCATGTGATGAAATTCCATCCAGAATCACATTTGCTCTTCAGTATGTTTTCTCCTACTATCATTCATAACACAGAACTTCTGTGTTTTGTCTGTGATATAAGACAGTACAAGGGTATGTTTTTATTAGGAATAATGCACAGTCGTTTCCCTTATAGAATTTAAATCTGCCATCTATGCGTAGGTATAGTCAAATATATTGATAGCCTCCCTTGTGGGTTCTGCTGACACTTGGGTTTAATTGTAGTGAACTTTGAATTCCTATCTTAAGGTCAGTTATTAACTATTGATGGATTCTCCTTTTCTCCATTTAATGCTAAAGTATTCATACTAACCAAGATAGATGGGAATGCTGAAGAAATTTTTCAACGCCACAGCTGAGCAGGGTACCTTTACTCTCTTCCTCTGTGGCAAACGGAGAGCCCTTTTCTAAAAGTGGTGATCACTCATGCTCAGCTTAAAAAGAAAAACACAGCACAACCGTGCTCTGCTGACCCCTTGCCACTTCTTGCTCTGCCAGTACTATCTTCCTAGAAATAAAAGGTCCTGTATGTTGCTATTAGGAGAAAAGAAAATAAAATTTCCTCAGGCACAACCTTGGATACCAACCTTGAAACCAAATGGGGTCAGAATGCAAAGGAGCAACCACAGCACCATGCACCACCCAGCTGGGCTGACAAACAACTCTGCTCCTTTGGGCTTCCCAGAAGGGAAAAGAGTGCCCCTCAGAGATTTATAAACACATACATAATAAATGGGAGGCTGAAGTTTAAACTGTTATGAAGCATTCTCTACTCCGCTTCCGAAGTCCTCTGTGATTTAAAGAGCTGACATTTACTGTGTGCAGGCCTATTATTCAGAATGACTGTTTGTGTATAGACAATATTTTAAACTGGCTTGCTATAGATGAAAAATTCTTATTAAGTCAGAAAAACAGTTTAAGTAGGTAACACTCTCCCAGTTTAGACTGCTATAAGTCTTGCTGACCCACTGCAGGGAAGGCACGGGGGCAGGTGAGCCTGTCAACACCATCTGCCACGCTGGTGTGGGGACATGGACGTCCCAGCCCCACGGGTGCTCTGCCAACACATGCGTGGCACTGGCCGAGGCTGCCATCACCTGTCTCTCCTGTCCAGCAAATGACACATAGTGGTCTGGTGCTGCTGTCACACATTTAAACCTTCCTCTATCACATAAGCTTTGACAAGTTCTGGAGCCATGGAATGTCTGCCTCCCCTGGAGCCAGTGACACAGCTCACACTGATGTCCTCCGCGGTCCTTAGGAGTGTTCAGACAGCCAACAGCTGGCACCAGCCAGGCAAGCAAAGTCCTGAGGCACCACCCTGGCCACACCCTTTTCTCTCACCATGTTGGAAGGTTTTCCACACCCAGCCTTCTCCAACCTGTTTCCTTATGCCACAATCCAGATGGCAGTCAAGCAGGATATGTTTCTGAGTATCCTCCCTGCACTAAGCCTAATGCTGCGAGGAGCAGAAATCTCTCAGGAATCTCTAGACATTCCTACAGCAAAACAAAATGACCAACCAAAACTAAAGCCTGCACATAGGAATTTGATTCTCCATCATCTTAATTCAAAATACTCCTAGAAGTCTTGATTCCTTCTCTTTGTACGACATACCAGTGGAACTCAATGCACTTTTTCAAAGCACATTCATGAAGTTAAATTTTTCTTCAGTCAGTTCACCACTTGTACACCACCCAAACCTGAAAGCAGAATATTCTCTTTTTTATAAACATTTTGCAGGTGTATCTAGAGCAGAGAAATTCACTCATAGCTGAAGAAAACAAAAACAGTGATATCTCTCTATATCACTTACTGACAAGACTGTCTGTGTCTATCCAACAGGCAGATTACTCTGCATAAAATATCCTATTGTACATTATTTTGTTGCCTTTATATTTAATAATAATGCACAGTTTAGAGAATATTTTATATGTAATACATAGATCTGGCTAAATACAATTGGACTTGGATTTTTCAGGTGGAATATATTGAAAATCAGCCAACACGAAGTTCGTGCACTAAAATACACATTTTAATCTTGATGCTTTTCATGAGGGCTAAGCATATATTTAAATGGAGGGTAATAAACAGGGGACTTTGACCCCCAAACTTTACATTCACACTTCTACAACAAGATTTATAGAGACAGAATTGTAACCATTATCCAGTGATACCAAATGAAAGAGAAAGGTATCACTCATTTGAAAAATCAGCGCATGAGGGTACAAAATGGACACAGTCAACATGGACCCAAACACTGGAAGTAGAAAAATTCATTGCTGAACCAGCATTTGGTAGCAAGAGTGATACCAGGGACTTGTATCACAAACAACTTCACAAAGTTGTGTGCTTCACAAACAACACCTCCACCACCTTTGCTGTTTGACCATCAATCACACTCCTTGCATGCTTTGACCCAACCTATCCACCATTCCCTTGGCCAGATCCTTGGATTGAGTATTTTCATGGATCAAGGATCATTCCCAACAGGCAATGGGTGCAATCATCTGTGCAACCATCCTATTGTTAAAGGTAAAAGTGTATAATAATATACAAGGGAGTAGCATTGTGCCCAAGAGCCTTACTACCACAGAGTGGTCCCTAACATGTTTAATTTCCTAATATAAAGATATACATGGATGTATTTTGCTGAAGATGTTGGTATGCCTTGGACAGAGCAGGAAAACCTATAGGAAAAGCAATATTATAACAAATTGCGTTTAATCCTCTTTTCTTTAATTTCTTGTACTGCAGAACAAAGGGTCAAGGTAAAACCCTAGGCTACCATTTTATAAAGCAACCACAGACAAATTATTAACAATTAAAGCTGGTAAAACTCCAACTCCTAATATCTGTGAAAGGGTTGAAATTACTAATCATCAGCACCTGATCAGGAAGCAATTTAATCATAGCCAAGGCCTTTAAAAATATCAGCATATGCAAAAAGTAAAGAAAAGCAGATAAATGTTACAAATTTTATCCTTTCTTATAAGAATTTCCAATTAGAAATGAAAAAATATTTGCTTTCTCTCCTTTATAAATGATATTTTGATATGCACCACTTTTAAGTATTGTGTATGATATTAGTACTTCAAAACAGATTTGATAGGTTTTAGTAGTTTCTACTAAGTAGATAATTTATGAGATCTTTTGGCTTCTTTAGTTTTATTAAAAGTGTGGCATATAATACTATTTGTGCATCAAGAAATAGTGGATTACTCAAGTGTTGGCAGCAATTCCTGTAAAATGCATAGCTCTCAATCATCTGTTTCAGGCATTTTTCCTATTTGCAATGTCTGCATCTGACCTTTTTTTTTTTCCTTAGTTGAGGCAGTTTTATTTAAAGCATAATACTATACATGTAATTTGGACTTTCTTACTGAACTCTGTGAAGGCAATTTTTTTGGAAAAGGTAGAATTCACATAAAGAACTGTCCTTGAAGCAAAGATTTTCTAAAAATGCATTTAAAAGATTCCAAACTAATATTCACTTCGTTTTTTCTAGGTTCAAAGGGGCATAAAAAAATCCAATGAAACCAATGGAAAGACTGCTTGTCAGTCCAAGGAAATCAGGATCAGGCCTCAGCCTTTTTTTGCAGCAATGAAGTGAATAGCAAAGCTTCTAATGACTTCATCAGGACTTGGATTTAGTCCTGACAGGAAACACAGCCATAAAATCATAAATTCAGTAAGATGAAATTCCAAGTGAGTATATTTGGTCAAAGGAGGTGAGGGCTGAAAATGCACAGAGAGAAAAAAGTACAAACCCAAGTGTCTACAGCTGTTAAAAAATGAGCTGGTGTCATGCTGGTAACCCTTTAAAATAATGGTCTAATCATTATTAATTCCTTCGATATTTAATGTAATAACATTAATCATGATGAACTCATTTGGTATTAATGTGAATGTCAGACGTACCTCTCCACACACACGCACATCATTTTGGGATTAGCTCTTTGCTGTATAATTCTTTTTGTATCCCTCAAAAAGTGCTGAGGATAGTTGTTTTGTGACTTTCACACAACTGAGCACAAGCCCTACTTATATACAACCATTTCCACTCAGGTTTGAGAGTATTTCTGAGTGCCCGCTAAGCAGTTCAAGCACCTAGAGGAGGAAGGCAGATTATGGAAGGAAGACATTGGTATGATTTCATGAAACCTGAGGATTTTTTTTGCTCTTAGCTCTTATTTGCCACACGCTACAAGTGCTGATGACTGTTCTGAGCTGGACCTGCTCTAGCTGACATTTTAATAATGAAGTTGAATGTTAATGAGGATCTGGACCACCAACAAGATTTTTTGGTTAAAAAGACCACTGCCACTGAAGTTTGGTGGTCTGTAATAATCAGAAAAAGTCTGAAGGCATCATCCAGATGATGCTTCCAGAGAAAGTGCTTTCTAGGCTGCCTACTGGCAATGCTCAAGATGTACAAAACCCATTAGATTTCCAGTTCCTTTCCTGGCAGACATAGAGAAAAACAGTAATTTCAAACAGCAGGGTATGGAAGAGATGGCTATCCTATGGAAGCTAACTGTGACAAAACAAATTGCACCTAAAATCCCCATAACCAAGAAAATGTCATCAAACCTTCATTATTTCTAATTAATATGCATTTTTAATTGTATTGAACTTTCTAGTGTTTTATGCCAGTGCAACTAATACAAATGCCTTGGTACAGCCTTCCCAACCACTCATAATATTGTCCATTTACTGTATTTCACTTGTTTCTGAATAGCTTGGCACACTGTTAGTTAAGATTTTTTTTTTAAAGTACATATCCATTTAGCTTCTATCCTCTGAACTTTTATTCATTCATTATTAACACTGAAAGCCGAAGTGCACGAGAGAAGTTCAGTTCTATCGGCATTTCAGATGAAAGTGATGTCTCGGTGTATTAGCAGTACACCACACTATCATACATAAAATGCTGCCCAGTCCTTCAACAAAGCAGCCGTATCCCAGTGCCTAATAGGATCACTTACTTCAAATGTGACACCACCTTCTTTGAAATATTTGTTTAGATTTCAAAAACATATGAAGGTTCTCAAACTCGAACAAAACCTCCAGCCTCCAGCCCAGGCTCTGATTCTAAAGAGCTTTCCATTCAATAAAGCAGAGCCTGAATCCAGGATTTTTTTTTTCCTTGAGGCTTGGCTTTTTTTATTTATTTTTGGGATAAAAATAAATGTCATCTGGTTTTGACTGCAGATAATGAATCATATTAGGAATTTTAAAAGCACTATTCTCTTTTTTGAGACCTAATTTCAGACCTATTAACACTTTAATATGAAACAGAAGCCCATCATTTCATTAGAAAAAGAATAAGGCCTCTTGCACCATATGTTTCTTCCTTTATAAAAAATCCTTTTGAAATCCTAGATTGGGCACCATCAGAGCAGAAAGTAGATCTTGGACAAAGACAACATATAGGTGAGCAGATCTTGCATCAGGAAGATTAACTATTTCAAGTGAAATAGTTAATCCAGGTTTCTTGCAAACTGTCATTCTCATTTCTTACACTAATAAATGATCCAATTTATAAAAATGAACAATTGCAACACAAAAGAAAATCCTGATGGGAACAACCAAAAAACACATGAAATGCCTGCATGTCACCTCCACAAACTTACCTATGATTACCCGAAGGACAAACAGCTGCTTCTTACAAACAGCTGCTTTTTTGGCACCGTAATATTTACATTTAGATATTTATTAAAAATAAGGGAAAGAAAATTATAACTGCCCCTTTTCAATATTTAGATTTTAAAAATGAAAATGTCTTTAAGACACACAGAACATGAATGCAAGAGCTGGTGTGATAGCAGAGAACCTTATTGCACATAATTAACAGACACATAATGTCTGGTTACTAGTAATTTCCTTCTAGCTGAGTAAGGAAATAATTTAATCATGTTGATCAAATGAATCCCATGAGCCCAGTGCAACATTATGCTTTTTTTTCCACTCTCTAAATCTGCATTAACTGATAAGAGTCTACTTGGTGAAATCATGGAACCCAACCTTGTTTAGGTATCCTTAATTTTACCCGAAAATACTGGCATGATTTTAGCAATTTTGTTAGTCAACCATTTCAGTAAAACCTCTTCTAATTCCTGGTGCTGACCTCAAAGGAAAAACAGCAGGGAGAAGGAAGAAAGAAATAACTCAGAGTGTTCTTTATTTGGCATAGAAGCAAAATATTTTTTTTAAAATTGCATATTCAATGTTGCTCTGTTATAACAGAAGGAAGTTATTTCTATAAAGACATGCAAAAAACCTAACAAGTATGTCCCTTAAATACTTAGGTAGGTGTTAAGCAGCTAAGTGTAAATTACTGTTATTCATCTCCTCTCACTTCCAAAATATAGCCAGGTGTAACTCAGAAATAGGCAAGTAGAATTTTCTTTTTCCCCTGTAAACTATCATTTTATGTGGTAATACATCATTTGCCTTGTCATTCCAGGGTTTCATAGTAAAATCTTTTGTGGGATTCTGCTATTGTTCTCTTTGAACTACTTAGAAAAAGCACTGAACTACCTTCTGTGCTATCTCAGGTAGTTTTCTGTAATGTGGTTATATAATTTAACACTTACCATAATACATTTTATCCATGTATTGTTTGCTAAATAATTCCTGCAATAACACTTTTATTCTTTCCATAATTCTTTAGGGTAATGCTGGAGGAATAATATTTTTACTGCAGTGATTGATGTCGGATTCTCCAGCATGAATAGACCCCACGAACACAGGTTATTGATAAGCATAAAAAAAAAGCTGTATGAAAAGAATATCAGGGATCAAAGGGTTAATACCATTTTATGAGGTTGTAAAAATCTACCTCAAGAATCTTGTGTTAGCAATATTCTTTGTGTAAGATGTATGTTATTAAAACAAGTAGCAGCATCTGAATTAAAGTGACAGTATGATGGATGACTAGTGAAGTGGAATCAGAGTCGTTTGCAGCATTTTGGGCTAGATGTGGGAATTCTGCCTCAGAGGTAGGACGCTTGGCAGACGCATTGATTCCGGGCTGACGCATGTTCATAAATATGCCCCCAGAGAGGTGTGGCCTAGCAGAATTTACAAAATTATGTTCATGAATTATTTAACATTTATTTATGGATGCTATATTTAAACAGCATTTGCAAAGGCAAAAGGACCAGAGCATACATAGTGAGCTTTAGATAATGCAAATGCTGCACAAGACAGAGACAGTTTGCATACTTCATGGAGAGGGTAAGTCTAGCAGAACTAGGTAAGTGATATGTCAGTGCTGCGGCTCTGTACACCACAGTCTGCTGCACCCCAGAGAGACTGACAGTTCTGGGAAATACCTGACAAGCTGGCAGCTCTGACCTCTGCAAAAGAGATCTCTTCAGAAAGAAATACCAAAGTGCTGATGGAGACTTCTGTGAGCAGCAGACTCCAAGCCTGCCTCTGCAACCGCTGTGTCTGAGAGCCCACTCACAGACCAGGCAGTGAATAACCTGTCCTTGATTGTTGCAGGGCCCCACTGATCTCGTATCAGACCACTTGATGTTATTTCCACAACACTGGTGTTTGTAGGCCTGAAATGCCAAAAGTTAGTAAGATCCCAACCTCCCCCGTTGTTCATGCATACATTTCACAAACATTTATTATATGATCAGAGTTCTTGCTCTCAATTAGTGCCACAGATTTTTCCTCTGCTCAGCACATTTTGAAAGCACAAGATGAATCCATACTGCACGCAGTGAAATAAAGCTATAACAAAAACTAAAGATGGAATGTCATGAAATAAAACAGAATCCCAAGGTAAAGCAGTATATCTCACCCTGGGAGGGAATACCCTTGAAGGAAGGGAAGTCTTTCATTTAGCTCTGCACTGCTGTTTACACTTTGGCCTCTATTTACACTCTATTATATTCTTGCTTTGTGTCATTGCTTGGTCTTGAGAAGACAGGATTTTACATTTAATTTTCACTACAAAGTATATGAACAACACCGGCTTGTGGAAACATTCTATTTTGGTTTGTTCTCTTTGTTTTTAGTTCTAAGTAGTTAGTTTTCAATGTTAGATTCCTGCAAAGAATGAGGAGGGGTATCCATAGTGCCCCTGAAAGTGCTTTGAGCTGAGGATGTACACAACTATAAATGGTCCCTCTAAGAGGGCTGATGACAGGGTTATTTCTTTGGAAAACTTTCTTCACTAGTACTTTCCTGAAAAAAAGGGGTCTAGGAATACAGTTTTTCACTATTTACCTTCAAACTTAAGGCCTTATAACAGTCATCCTGTCCATGGAATGACTCTGTAGAAGGATCATCTTTATCCACTCATTTAGCAAAACTTCTTGGATCCTGCAATCCTGTACCTCCTGAGTCCATAAAGTCCATACTGACAGAATATGCCCCCATCACCTGACAATATTATCTTCTATAGTTTAGTCCCACTATTTTTAATTTTGTGTCAAGAAAACAGAGAGGAAAAATTATTCCCTTTCTCTGTGCAGCCACCCTTTATAGATTTGATGCCTGTAATCATGCTCCCTTAGCCTTTGTTTACTCTACACAGCCCTAGTTCACTGTGTCCTCAAAATGCCACATTTGGCAAACCTCCGAGAAATCGTCTTGCTCCCTTTGCAACCTCTCCCACTAGGGCTCATTTTTCTCCTTATCACACCCAAAAGCAAGTGCACCACTACAGGAAGAAGTCTCACCAGTGCTTCACCAAGGAGATGATGACTGGCCTTCCTCATCTGTGTATCCATACCATCTTCCCTGCCTTGGAAATAGTTGCTTTTTCCCTAAAAGCCTGTTTGTCTTCACCTACTAACCTACGAAAGTTCTATTTGCTCCCCGCTCATAAAATGGTGTTTCCTGGGTTGTGCTTTCCACACATGCTCAGAGCTTGGCATTTGGTCTCACCAAATGCACTCTCCTGCTCCAGGCTGCTTCTCCTGTTTACCAAGACAATTTTGAAATCTAGTCCCATTCAACAACCTACCTCAGACTCTCCCAGCTTTGTGACACCTGCAAATTTAATAATTTCAGTGTCTACATCCTCCCAGGTTCACAATGAGGCACTGGTAGCTTGTGTGAGTGGCTATTTCTTTAACTCACTTTGAACCCACATGAAAGTGGTTTCCCTTAAACTAGACGACTTACGGGAATAGTTCCCAGTAATGTTGTTTTAAATCTGTCTCTTAAATTTCAGGATAAAAGTTGAACAGAAATTCAAGTGGTTGAGCTAATAGGCTTCTGGCCCATTTTTCCCAGAAGAAATGAAAGTAAGAGATAACAAAATGTAAGAAATCCTCCATCATATTCAGCACAATGGTGCCTCTTAGTTTCACATACTGTCAGAAGGGATGTGAAACACGTGCTTCAGATCTATGATTCCAAGTTAAGGCAGAGGCACACTGCCCTTTGGAACTATGAAACTTTGGGTTTCTTTGTAGAAAGAGATTCCTTTCTTTCTCGTCATCCCTAGCTTATCCACAGTGGAAGGAAAGAAAAGAAGGACATTTCACATGCCCTTCTCCAATACTGAGCCCTCTCCAAAGACACAGTTCCAGCACCAACATGTGCTGCCTCCTCAAGATGAGGGCTTTGAACTACTGTGAGAAGGCTACCACACATCCTTTGTCAGCCCATAAACAATTGCTTTCCAGTGGGAGGACACAGCTTCACCTGTTTCAACTCCAAAGAGGTAAATTTGGTTGACAAATTGTCCATGCAAAAGCTTTGCAAGCCTGATACAAGTAGGGAAAAATTTCTCCTTTAAAAGAAACGTATCAGACCAACACTGTTTTCTCTGCTGCATAAGACACAAGTGTATTGATTGAGGATTACATTACAGTTTTCTCCAATTACCTTACTTTGGGAGTTTATTTATCAAATGCACACAACTTTCCCACCAGAGAGTTTGGAAGCTACAGATTTTCACTCTGTCCATTAAGGTTTTATTTTAATACTGTGTAATTTAGAGATGCCAAAGGTGGTGTTAAAAACAAATAAAAGCCCCCAAACCATAGAGCAAACACTGTTCTGCATTTAACTTTCATGTGTCAACACAAAGGACTCATCAACCATAATCCTGCTACTTGTAAGAGGGAGCGCTATCAAATGGCAGTGCTGGCAGCAGGCATGAACTTTAAATTTGTGGTTGGACTTTAGGTTTTCAAATTTGGGTTAAAGTGTATTAATTTACGATTTAATTATTTAAAATAAGTCAAAATGCTGGCTCTGTTCTCTATATCAATTTCTTTAATTAAGTGCAATATTCTCTGATGATCCTGTTCTAGCAGACAGCTCCAAATCTTAACTTTCACAAAGTTTAGGGATGTCTTAATGTGGCCAACCTAAGCTTGGAACACTATCCAGAAGTTATTAGAGGCAATCAATTTTGATTTTCCAGCATATTTTTCCTCTGCTGCATCCCCTTTTCATCTGGAAGCAACTCTTGTCTCTTTTCTAATTGATGAGGTGAACTGGTATGAGTGAGCTTATGATTTCTGCTCTTTGCTTGAGTGGCAGGGAAGTGAATGGAAAAATTGTCTCAAAAGTTTAAATGAAGGATTTGGCTTTCGCAATAGTGGAATTACTAGTGCTCAGTGGATTTTTCTTGACTGTTGCATGCCAAAGAAATAAACTATGAATGATTAGGGTAGTAGGATTTTTGTTATCAGATAAATCATCACTTACTCAGGTTTTCTGACTTCCCTTCCTTTCCAGGGTTTGGATTTTTCTTTCCATTTTTAGTTTACTGACAACAAGAAATATCTCTCAACTGGAAAACCCTGACCTGACTTAAAAGCAGCATTTCAAATACTTCTCTCTCTCTTTAAAACCTCAGACTTTCTGCAATTTTCAGAGCGCTTCCTTCAGTTTTCAAGTCCTTAACCCATTAAGTCTGGCTTTTTCATAGACTAGAAATGTTTCTCAAGGAACTCAGAGAAATTATCTTACTTTTTAAACACTGCATGCTTTAAAAGTAAGTATTGAAATATGACTTTTTGATTTTTAATTCTTTTACAAGTTTTCACTGTTAAATCAATGCTAGTACTTTTAAAAGGAGGTGGGCCATTTCCAGCCAAATAAACTCAGCAGAATTGGAGCAGGAATCTGCTCAGTTCCAATACTGCAAGGTTAAAAAAAAGGAAATCCTTTTACATGCTGATGATGGGTGGATTTCTGTCAATTTATTTTGTGAAGTACTAGGATCTCAAGAATACCAAAATATTAATAATTAATATAAGTCTTGACATCCCAACCCAAAAGGTATTGAAGTGCTTGGTACACTATCAGACAAATCTGTATTTCCTACTAATCTCTCTTGCTGTTGTGCTGACACCAGAGTTAAATCACTTTACCTATCTCTGATGTAGCTTTGCCCCCACATAACTTTTTCACTTCCCTGATGTAAGTCTGGGCTTTTGCAAGTAAAAACACCGAGCCAAATTTCTTCCTTTTTGGATACGCAGGGAAAATTAAGCATGTCTTGCAACGTAAACTGGGCTTCACCTTTAGGACATCCTGATTAAATCCTCAAATTCAGCACTAATAACACAAGAACTTCTTCTTGAGGGTGCTGAAGATTGTAGGCACATATATGCACTGAAATATTCTTGGTCCTTTTTCAAATGAAATTTGTAATAAAATGTTTGGCACCAGCTTCATTTGTATCACAGAGGGGCTCAATAAACACAAAAGAAATTGAGTCACAAAGAAACTGTGTTGCAAAAATAAATGCATTTGAGGCTCTGAAGCCTCTGTGGGGAAATAGGAAGATGAGGAAAAGCCGTTCTCTCCTGTAATTTCACTTTCCCCCCCCAGCCCCCAAAGACTGGTCTGCTTCATGTTGCAGCTAAGGGCTATTGGGAGCTAAAGCATGCATTAGAGCTACAAAACAAAGCTCATTATAAATGACACAGGAATACTACAGGTAATAGAAACATTCTGGTTGAATTCCATGTTTTTTTAACCAGGTGTTACGAAAGAAATCCCAGCCTCAGTGCAGTCAGCAGCAAAGCACCTTTCAACATTATAAACCCAAGAACTCACCCAATATGTGCTATTTTCCTTTTTCTGTCTTTCTGCCTTCTTCATTTATCACTTTATATATTCTGTTGGATTTGTTGTCTTCTGACCCTTCGCTTTACTTGGAGTCGCAGTTTCTCCTAAACAGAATCTAAGCTCAATAATGGTCAAGACTGAGGTGAACTTTTGAACCCAGAAGGGTTGAACAGGTTCAAAATTAAACAAGAACAAGAAAATAGTTCAGTTCAAGTTATTATCTTCCTACATTCACCACTTCTGACTTTATTCTCTAGGCAATTACACATGCAGATTTAACCATGTGCAAAAACATTTACCAGGATGGGATTGGAGCCATAATCTGTAAACATATATGTAATTGCCATTGACATCAAGTTCGCACTGAAAGGCCTTTCAACAAGTTTGATGAGAAAAAAATCAAAAAACCAAACTTCACTATTTGGGCCTTTGGCAACAAAACCCAGGCTGCTACTGTAGAGCCACAAAATACTTCCTGTAGTAAAGCAAGTACAGCTCCAGCAGAGAGAGCTGAATCTGACACCATGGCATGTTTTTGGATTTCATCACTGTTCATGAACATTTTGGATATCATTAAAAGAAAATTATGCTTCTAGTCTTCTTGCTGCAGAGAAAAGAAGGTGAACAGAGTGCCAATGTTTTCTGAAAACATTCAATTCTGAAGCTGGGCTCCTGCTTTGTTGCAGCTGGCTGCCTCCTCTCCCAGAGGTTTGGTCTGAGACAAGAGAGGTGGTCCCTGGTGCTCTAGCAGAGAAAAGATCAATTTGGGGGACTCAGAAAGGCTCTGTTAAGAGGTAGAAAGGAGAACTAATAATGCAGGTTTTATTCTGCCTTGTCTGTCCTGACCATCTCAGCACTGCACACTGTGCAATGTATTTGGGGAACGGAAAGCAGTCCAATATTTCCAACTGACAAATTCTATTCTAAATCAAGTATGTATTGAGGAAAACTGTCTGCTTTAACTTTTTTTTTCTCTCTGTCACCATGAACATTCAGGTGAAATTATGCTTCTCCTGCATGCACAGAGAGAGGCAACTCACCATCCCCTCAACTTCCTCCAGTCCCTGCCCACAGCCCAGGCACATTGGAATGGTGCAGGCAGGCTGTGTAAGAGCTACAGGGACAGAAAACAGCCCAACAAAGAAACCCAATTCCTTGCAACATGACAAAGAGTCATCCCAAAACACATCCCCCCAAAATCTCAACAAACAAATCACATTGGCTGTGCTGGCAAGAAGAGTTTCCTGAGGACACGGGAGATGGAAAGAGGCAAGTCATGCTAGTGAAGAAGGATTTGTAAAACCCCTTATGCAAAGAATTAGGTCTCTCTTGGTAAATTACTGCTCCTGAGAACAACCTTGGGTTAAATAACCCCCATGCAAGCGTAACCATGCTGACAGCAAGCTAGAGGAGAATGCCAGCTATGGAGACAGAGCAAGGAGGGTTCATAGAGAAAAGAAATTCAGTGTTTGCAAAGTCCTTCCATGCTCCAAGAACAGAGATGCTGCCCAAAGAGCCTGGTGACCAGGAGGAGTCGAAACTTCCAATGAACAACTTCTACTGAGGATTATAGGTGCTCCATTGGTAAATGATGTTGATTCAAATCCAGATAAAATTAAATCACTCCCCCTGCTTGTGAGTTTCTTAATTTGCACTGCACATGGAAGCAAAATTCTACAGATTGCCTGAGAAAGGTGAGACTTTCCCTTTTTGGAGTCTTCATCCTGAAATACCTGATAACATTTTGCATTAGGGAACTCAGAAATACCCTTCTATTATCCAGCAACACCTCAAATCTTTGTCAGTCTTGATTTACCATTTCTCTCATGCCTCTGAAATTTAGAGTGATGCACCTAGCCCCATTTCTCTGGAATCCTCATGATGAACATCAACTTTTCAGCTCACCTTATGAGCTTAATATTCCTCCAAATTTTTTTTCCCTCACTTCATCAGTTAAAATGTACAGTATGTGAGTACTACTTATGCTTAGAAACATAAAAAAGGAATTTAAGTCATCCTGTCAGATTGGACCCACAGGCGTTATGGGTAGGGCTGATAGGATGAATTCACCTAAGACAAAATACGAGGACAGCTGTTACAGGCAAATAGGGGCACTGAAATTGTACATCTGAAGCTTCCCTTGTCCTTTCCCAAAGTGCAAACTTGGCTGTCATCTATAAATCAAACAGTTTATGATGCTGCAATATTTACACTCTAATTAAATAATCATAAAGCCAGACCCCTTTGGTGTGTAAAAAGAAGAACCCAGGATCTGCTATTGAAACATGGTGTTAATCAGTAACTCCTAATGATCTGCTCCACAGCCTTAGAGGTTACATGCTTATTCAGCTACACATAGCAAACAAGATAATGAGGGAAAGTGGAAGAAGTGAAGGGAATATGTCACAGCAAACACGGGGTTTTGCTACCACCAGGACCTATTCCTAACCCCTCCAATTCTCATGTCACTGTTTATTTTCTCATTTTCAAAAGGCAACAGATTCAAAAAGTAAAGCTTTGATAACACATTACATACAGAGTGATCTTGAGATGTTTGTGTGTGTAATCCCTGAAGAAGCCAAACATAGCTCTGGAGAAACACCTGCTTTTACCTTTATATGGTCAGAACTCCAGTTCCCTCCACATTTATGAAAAATGAGTCTTAAGAGCCAGTGTTTCCATGTGAGTTTCTCTGAATTCATTAGGGAAACAGTTGATTTTCTGAATCTGCCATTTGCCGTTTATGCAGTCAGAAAAGAGCTCTCTAGCAAAGGCTTGAGAAATCCAAGCATTGTGCAATGTTGGAAATAAAAATTACAAAACAATGTCAGCTGTAATTAGTGCTCCTAATTCTACACTTAAAATAGCATTTGTCATTCAAAGTTCCTCATGAGAAAAATCAGGGCTTGGCGCTCCCCCTTCAAGCTAAACAAGTCCCTCTCCCTGCCACGTTCAATGAAAGCTGTGTGTTGAGTCCCACAAAGCTTCACTCTTTTCCAAAACCACCAAGAGATATCAGTTGGGAGAGCCAGCCTGTGATCACAGACCCTTTTTGGGCACTCTTTTTTGATTCTCTCACAACCAGGCAAATCCACAGCAAGGCTTGACCTAAACTTCTCATCCCGTATCCATGGTTTTGTAGCTCTCACTAGTTAAGGGTGAAAAAGACAGAAGGCAGAGATTTTTTTCCCTAGTGCAGGCTGGGGTAAAGAAGAAAGAAACATCTGCAATCTATCGGTCACACCAAGATTTTAATTATTTTCTTTCATTCTTTTCCTTTTTTTCTCCCTTTAAGCTGACCGTGGGTACAAAAATGCAGGTGAAAAATTACAGACTTTATTTTTCAAATCCCTCCTTCTTATTCTTCTCCTCTAGTCTTGACCGTCTACAAAGAATCAAGGAATATTTGTTCTACGTGAATATGAGTTGGCTTATTTCTGTCACCAGTTATATGATACTATCCAGAATGTATAATTAAAAAGACTTCAACTAAATTACAGTTTCAACTCAGGTATTCCCAGCTAATATATTTTTGTCAGTATTTCAGACCGATAAGAATTAATGAGAGTCAGAAGTAGATATTTATGTGACCACAGACACTTAAAACCAGTAATGATTTATCCTGGTTAATAGTGCAAATTAACAAAAAAGCATGAAAAAACAGAACCATTTAAGACTTTTTTTCCCCCTTTTCATGCAGCTTCTGTGAAGGAACATATATTTCCTGCTGTAGTAAGAAATGTAACAGCATGTCAGAGGCAGGCTGAACTCAACAGACTGGTCTCTAAAACTGGAGAACAAAAGTATTTGAACAAGAACCTTAGAGCTAAAGTGGGTGTGACCACAGTAACGTCTACCAAAAAAAAAAAAAAAAAAAAAGGAATGTAAAAGGAAAAGAGAGGGGAAAAGGTAACCACAGTGATATCAGGTGTGCATTTACCTTTTGGGTCGTTTATATGCCAAGGAAAGGGCTCAACTTTCTATCCCTGCTACAAAAAGTCTGCACTGCTCACCTGTCCCTGCGCAGGGGGAAAGATGGCATGGGGTAAGGGAGGCAGCTCGGTACCTCCTGACTATCTCTGCCCGGGTTGCAGCCATCCTAGCATAAGAACACCCCAAAAAATATCAAAGGCAAGCTTGATGTTTCTCAAGCACAGAAATATTGCTTGAGAAACATGCAAAGGTTATCTAAGCAATCTTTTAATTAATGTCCCCTCCAAAGACGTTTGTCACCCCCAAAAGAAAAAAAAAAAGGGGGGTAGGAGGAGTCTGGGAACACAAGATACTCGGTCACAGTAAAAGGGGTTAAACTCACTTTTTTGAGACAACAATATACCAACACACAGATGACACTTCCTAGACATGCATCATTATGCCTTACAGATTTTCTTCCACTTGTGCACTTCCCAATCACTATCCTTTCTGGATTTTACAAAGTAAGCATGAAAGCTATTGTTCCAAGCCATTTCCAAAGAAAGCAGTTGAATGACATACCATAAAACATATGGGTCTCATTAACTTAAAATATTGCCTGTTTTAAACAGCCTCTTAGCAAATAACCATACTTAAAAATTTAATTCCATTTCGCGACTCATGCTTTTACCATTTGGGCTACAGTTTATCTTAATGATTATATTACCATCACTTGTACTTTGTTTTGATGGCCAGGCTGCTGGTGCCAAATCCTTGGTGACCTCCTGAAGGAGACTTCCACCTCCAGATTCAGCATGGCTCAGGAGAGTATCACTGGAAATAACTTACAAAGTTGGCTTTTTAGTATTTTCTTTTCTTTTCTTTTTTTCTTCTTCTTTTTTTTTTTTTTTTTTTTTTTTTTTAATACACCCATTTTCATTCAGGGCCAAACACAGCTCCTTGGAAACAAAATGTAATCAAAGCAACTTGCTTCAAAGTTTAGGCATTTTCTGTCATGGCACTGTCTAATGGGCTTCAAATACTGCTTTAAAAAAAAAAGCAACAACCCCCCCCACCCTCCCAAACCCTACACATAACACAAGTCTGTGTAAGTTTCTGCTGGAGTTTCTCAAAGCCCAGGCAGTCCTTTCTTGCTTTTAATGAAATTCCTTTCTATTTCTTCAGGTATGACTCCCCTTGGACATGGAGGGCATATTTTCTCCTTGAGTTAGGACAGCTTATGACAAATAATGATGAGGAATCAATAGACAGGAGGGAAATATTGGGTGAGAGGCTGAATGAATCTCAGAGATAAATTATTGACCACGGGCATGGCCCTCTCTCCTTTCTCTTATATGTTCGTATTCCATCTCACTAACAACCTGAAAGAAAATCAAATATTTTGTTTGGGGGCTTCACTAATATCAGCAACTTTTACTATCTTAATGGCATTTTTATTGATCTCAGCTTTAATGGGAGCTGTATATATTTGATGTTGGTCATTTAAAGTAGATGTGAGTAATAGACTTTCCCAGTGAGGATCATAAAGCAGCCCCTTGTCTGGCAAGCACAGGAAGCAAATAGAAGACAGCATTTAATCTACTGTTCTGCTGCAGTTATCAGGGCTGAGAGGGGGAAAAAAAAATAAAATGTAAAGATTGGCTGTGTCCCCCCCCCCCGCTCGCCCTCCCTGCATGCCGACTCTCGGGCACAGTGGTCATCAGCAAACTAACAACAAAAGGCCATTGGCGCAATGACCTTGGCTGTGGCATCACGCACTGGAGGAAAGAAATGAAGCCATTAGACTGAGGCGGGAGAACAGGTTATAAATCAAGCCATTTCCAATAAGCCGCTGTAATGGTCATCCATCATTGCCAACCACGGCGCACAGCAGACCATGGAGACATTGGAGCTGCTAAAGCTGAGACATAAACAATAATAATCCGGGCTTGATGTTTCAGCCCTTCAGGAAATTTAGGAACATTTGCTTTTCTTTTGTTTGTCAGAGGTGATATTTAAAGCGTAAGATGTAATAAATAGAGGACAGTTGACACATCAGTACAGTTTACAAGCACTGCATTCTGGGTGTGATTAAAGACAGGGAGGGGGGTGGGAGAAGTTGAATGCCAAAAATATCCAGAGCTTCTGTGATATGCAGTTCTCTTCCCAGCATGATAAATTTAACCTTTTGGGTACATTATACATTATTTCTTTTCTTTTCTTTGAAAGCAAAGGTGAATTTCTTTAGACATTTTCAATATATCCATATTGCCAAGCAGGTTTTCAGGGGTGGAGGGAAGGCGATTAAAATCTGTAATTAGGTAACATGTGGGTAAGTGGAATTAGATATGCATGGACTGTACATTTTAATAACATTTTATTGATCATTTATAGTGGCAGAACATTACAGCAGCTGAACTATTTATGGTGAACATTTCATGAATAAAAAAAATTATATCTGTTAGCAAACAATTTTTAAAAAAACAAACATGCTTCTAAATTTACTCCAGGACAAATAATATAGCATAAAAGTTATATATATGATGCTAAATCTTTCACTATGAACAGAAGAAGAAGCAGTTTTTGAGCCTCTGTGCATGCAATACACATCAAGTTTATTCTATCAGGAATTTTCACAATTTGCTCTTACACTCCTGAATAAGACAACTTTGCATTATACACCTTGCACATGCCCTTATTTGTTTGCTATGAAAATTACTGCATTTTCATTAGACTGAAATGTATTTACTAACATAGCTTGTGTCCCACCTCAAGATCCAGAAACACTTTGTGCTGGTGGTTGATGGAATCTGGGGGAAGAAGCAGAACAGCAAAGCTGTGCAAAGAGGTCAGCAACACCCACAGCAGCCCTTTCCTAGCAGTCTGTTCCCTTCCAAAACACATGGAGACCCTTTTGGACAACAGGGACAATATATTTAATTTAATTACTCTAGGAATCCTGCAATCTATTGAATGCCACAGGGCCATAATAGTGGCCAATGACCCACATGCACTTGCACACAGGCACAGGCTTAAATTTGTAATTCACTACACTCACTGAGATTTCCATTTCCCCTTTCACTTCAGTGAAGACAGGTACCTGCCACAGATTCCCCAACAACTGACTAAAATGACCATGTAAGGAGGCCTCCAGCATAAAATGGGATTACAGGAGATAGAAATATATTCCTGTCTAGGAAACAGGAGAGAGAATTGCACCAAGGAATTCCCATAAAACTGCTGAAGGTGTTGTTCCACATTTCCTGCAAAAACAACTGGACTTGGCAGGACCAACATTAGCTGAGTTGAGTTAAACTCACTTTAAGGTAGACCCTCAACCCTCAGTGGACAGAGGCACAGACCTCCAGTGAGGTTTTGGATGTGTGTGGGTGCACTGTGTGGCAATGCAGCAAAAGACAGAGTGCAGCCTGTGTGTTTCTTCTGTCCCCAAATCAAATTTCAACAAAAGATCAAGTTCTTAAGTGCAGGCAGGGACCACCTAAAATACTCCCTAGAGATTGACAAATTTCTCCTGGTCCACTGGGAAACCCTCAGCCCAATAAGCACTGCCTATCCTGCCTAGTCCATGCCTAAGTAGGGTGGGAAATATTCTCTGCCCTCTTCTTCCCCCCGTGCATTGTACAAGGCAGGCCAGAATTTTATCCTTTCACTGTAAACTATAATACCTGGTTTAAAATTATATTACAAGACATTAATACAAACGGAGGGTTTGGGAGGATTTTATAACCCACAAGAGATGACACTCATAGGTTATGATGTCATTCAAACCGCTTGATAATATACTGTACTAGCTTGCAATATTCCAAAAGCAGCTATTAAACTAAATATAGATGAGAAACATGTTGCTACAACAACACAGAATATCATGAACAGCAGTATGCAGAAATATATGGTTGTAAACCTCATTTTTATTTATTTGTTTAGTCACCTTTTTTCATGTGAGATAAAAACAACTGCTTCAGTCCTCTGAAGTTTCTTGCAGTGTAGATTGAATTGAAAATAATCTTAAAAAACAAAAATAAAAGGTCAATTAAACATTGAAGTAATCCTAGAAAAAAAATTGATGCATGTAAACTACAACATTTCTAGACAGAAATAAATCAGTTGTGGCCATTGAAGGTAATTCAGTTGCATTACCGTTCCTTTCATATAAAACTTAAAAGCAATAAAAAGATAAAATGTAAATACTAGTTCTTGCACTTTTGTAAGTCACTATTATTAAACCAGAGTGCTTTAATTATATTTTGAGACTAGAGTATGGACTGGGTGACAAGATTTACTGGAGGTCAATGTCAGCAATAACCATTTTTCTTCCCAATGAAAAATAATAACATCAACAGCAGTTGTTAAGAACTATTACAATTGCTGAATTTAAATGCTCCTGTAGGATAATTAATCAGAGATGTTTAATCATTCTAGTTTGAGGTAAAGATATAAAACAACTGCCAGAGCTATGATGAAGATTTTGATAATTTCTTAATATTATTTATTTTTAAAACTAACCTATTTTCAGCCCTGTATTACAAAGGGGTAAATACTAAAATACTATTCTCCTAAAGGGTATAATGTTTTGGGGAAACAGCCCAAGAAGGCTTTCCTAGAAAGAGTTTACAAGAAAGGGAAATAAAACAAAACAAAGCAATGTATTACAAGGCAGGATCCCTCCCAAAGAGAAGATGATTTCACAAGAGTCAGGCCTCTGATGCACAGGGTGAGCAAAATGGGGGACCCCTCAGAGCTAGGTATAAAGCCCACAGTTTGAGCCAGGAGTGTGACTCCCACTTTCACGAGTGGGCTTTTCAGCAGGCACAAACTCTCATTTTTCAAATCCAGCAGAGCTCCTTCTCAGCCATGAGTCACACAGAGGACTTCAGCAGCAGCATTTGACCCAGAGTCTCAGACAGCGTATTGTCCAAGACAAGAATGTGGAGTATTTAGCTGTTCCCTGAACCACCAGTTTGGTTTTTTGGATTTAGTGTGGAACGCAACAAAATCTGCCTTCTCAGTTGAGTGTGGCAGCCTGACATGAACTGGCCAAAGCAGGGCACTGCAATGTATGTTTTTAACAGTTCACTTGAATTTTCCTTCTTATAATTAAACTTTTGAACATATTTCAATATGAATGTAATGGATTTTTTTTTTCTCATGAGCTGCTGTTTAAAGCCCAGTTCATAATAAATATTTCTAAGTATTTATAAATAAAATATTAATTGCTTAAAATGCCCTTTTAATGGGGTACTATATATCCAAGAAATTCTGGGCTACATGATGTGATTTCAGTTTAGGATTCATGAACTCAGAGGCAGTAACAGCAAGCAGGGAGAGTGCTATGAATAATCTCTATGATAAGAATCTTCTATATGAATTGAATAAAAGTATTAAGAGGCTGCACCAAGAGAGAGCATTCCTCTCTCAGTAAGGCTACAGAAATGAGTAATGACAATGATATGGATGGAGAACTGCAACTAGAGATTCCTGGCTTTACAGGTCTATGGCTGGTACAATTAGGAGTTGAGGCTCTGGTGACAAGGAGAAGAGAAAGCAAACATTTAAACCAAGAGATCAGCTAACACCCTTTGTTTTCTGTTCTGGACAGTGTGCTAACATCTTTTGGGAGAAACAGAATAGTTCAAGAATAAGAGTCTGAATACAAGAGGCTCAGGAGCTTACTGCTGGCTTCCCATCAAGTCTAAGTTAAATTTTGTCATGCCACAGAGTGGCAGACATGTCCCAACCCCAAAGCAGCAGCACAGTTTGAGCAAGGACTGAGTAAAACACTTGATGTTTTTCTTCAGAGGAAAAGGAAGCTGGAAACATTATTACTGCTTTGCTTAAAGGGAGATATCATCAGCAATGTTCTTCAAAAGCACCCACCATTTGGCTGAATCTGCTTTCTGTGTCACGAGAGCAGACAGTATTTTGAATGTAGTTATAATTGAACCCTGTAAAATACACCTCTTTATCTAGGTAAAATCTTCATGTGCAGACAAGCACACCATGTCTCAATATCTCTAGTTTTCATCAACAAAATACTCTAAAGGCCCTCACCTTACTATTTCACCTCTGGGTTGCTTAAATGAACTAACCCTATGTACACTGTCTGCCAAAAAGAAACCAAAACCACATTTTCATTTCTTTTGTTCCATCTTAGTTACAAGGGTTCAGCACAGAACACTGAAAGAATTATGGCCACACTCTACTCACGACAGCTGGAGGAAAGCATCGTGTTTGGATACAAATGAAAAGTGTGGTAAGGTCCACAACACACCTTCAAAGGGTGCCAGTGTCAATTGCCTCTGAGCCTCTCCAACAGCTTCTAGCAGGACAGGGAGAAAGTACCATATTTAATCTACTTAGAGCTAGACTGGACAAAGCACTGGAGAATACACTGTAAAGGGAAAAAGATCTGAGCTGGCAAGGGCAGTGATGAGATCTGTCTCTGATTTTTATGATTCTCTGATAGACATGCACAAATAACATGTCCTAGGAACAACTGTGAACATTTCTTTGGATTTGTGATGAAGATAATTGCATAGAAAGGGTACATAAAAACTGAAGTAAAGGCAAAACAATTCAAAGAAATTATTTTACTGCTCCTATTTGAGAATTGTGTGTGGCACTTCTGGAAAACATTCTTCTTGAATTATAATTCCTTTACATATGACATTCTTGGTAGGATAAATAGGAAAGAACCACACAGAGATCCCAATATTTGGGGTCATTATTTGAGATCACACTTTCCAATTGGGCAGCAAAAAACAATCCATCACCATGACCCCTTTGCCTTTAATAAACACCTGAAACTGCAGATGAGCCAGCCCAGCAGCCTGTTGGAGTGGAGGGGCCAGCCCAGAGGGGCAGCCCAGGGGGTGCTGCTCAGGGATGTGAGTCACTGTGCTGAAGGCAGTGCAATGACTCACATCTTTCTAAGCTGGTCACAGGTCTAAGTAGTTTGTTGAACCAGTGGCTGTGTATGGAGATATGGGATCTGTCAAAGTAAATGCTGAAGTTTATGAGATGATTTTGAGAATTTGACCTTTTAGTCTACTTTGCTCCACAGTGGAAGCCAGCCTTTGACTCTGGTGGGTCTCGCACCTGACCTGTATGTGGTCTGACAGCAGCTGAAATTTTTGCTAAACATTTCTTGAAGTCTGCTGTGTTTCTGGAAGGAGTGGTGATGTATACAAGCTAGCAATAAGCTTTTGGAGTAGCTGTGTCAGTCAAATGCCACTTACTGAGTAATAATATTTTGCACCACATATTGCTGCCTCACATAATTATTATTAGTGACAAGAAACCACATCATTACATGTGGTCATCTGCAAACCTCAACTAAGATCTCTAGGAGGAGGAAGCTGCTGCTCAGGGAAGTATCAATGAACACTTAGAATAATTTCACTCCTTTAATATACAGCATGTATGCTTTCTGCTGTCAAGAACTGTCTTATTTCTTTACAGAATGCAAAAAGAGGTTTGATTAGTGGCTTGTGTTTGTTGAAAGGATGCTATTAGCATACAATTTGTGGGTGTTCAGAGATATTCATGTGACTGAAGTATCCACCATCTCCTCCTCCTCCTATACTATGAAGGTAAGTACAGTAAACCACCTCCCACAACTGAAAGTGATAGAGTGGAAAGACATGGTTAAACTAAGACAAAAATGTAAAAGTCTATTAAGTAATCCTTCACAATTACTTTGTGAAGTAAAAGAGTATTGGAATTTCCAAAAATGCTAGTGAACTTTTTTAAAAATCAAAATAATTGACAAAAACACAAAAAAGGGAACTCAAATTTTGTGCCCTTCCTGATTCTTAATTTTTCTCATGTACAAAATTTATCTTAAAGATGATTCAACCTATACTGAAAAAAAATATTAAAATCTTATAACCCTTAATTACTTGATGCTCTGTAATGTTATTTTAATGTCATGATAACTTTGCCAAGTTTTAGAGAATACGCTTCAAGGACCAACCTGTTTAGAAATTTCAAACAGAAATTTCCTTAGCTACCTCCACTTGATATGTATTGTCTTTATGATACCTCCCCTGAAACCCTGACTAGCTAAAGCAAACTCACTCTGACAGAAGGATTTTTGAAGTTGTTATTTTAATCTTAAGGTTTACATACCTGTCAGAGGGATGGTACGTTCATAACCTTTACTATTGTTCACAGGGTCTTTTTTCCAAAGTCTACGCACAGGTCTCAAGGGTTCTTGCTCCTCAAGGCAAATTACCTCTGAGTGTTTAGGTTCACCTCCAGCTCCCTATTTTTTTTACTTTTCGTATGCCTCTTTCTTTGTGGTTTTTCTTCCTCTCTTTTCCTTATTTTCAACTCCTGACCAGGACCCTTAAAGGAAAGAAGAAAGACTCTTAGATACCGTGGTGATGGATGACCTTATAAAAACACAGATAAAGAGACAGGGGGGTTGTTATGTTTCCTTCACACTGTTTGACTGTGCTACAGTTGGATGAAAACATTTGTTCTACAAATAAAAGAAAACCTTTCAAACATTACTTTTGCCTCAGTCTTGCTCCCAGTCATGCAGCTGAGGATAGGACCCGTGTCCTCATGGACTCTTCCCCTGGCTAAGAACTGAGGACAAACTAGTTAATGACATCAATACAGTGGATTGATTGATTCTTCCATACAATAGGTGAGGCAGTGCAGATTAGGAGGTATGGTTTAGATAAATTATTAGGGGCTTTCAAAACTACAACTCCACTCTTTACTCTCTCCAGACCATAAACGTAGACTTTTCTTATAGTCATTACAATTCAAAGTACTTTTAGTTCTTTAGTTGAAACTGTTTTGTGACAGCAAAAATAAGAGTTTACAGAAAACAATAGAAAAACAGCAAGAATTTGTTTAAAAGAAGAAAAACTGCATATAATTTTATGTTATGTTTACAATACTTTTTAAGGTTTATCAGTTTAAACCATGTTAAGCTAAGATGTTTAAATTGGACATCAATTGTAATAATACAAGTATCTGCTGATATGAGGCTCTAATATAGCACAAAGACCTCAAAGATTATATAAAATCTATGGGTCCTTTCTCTCAATTCTCTCAAGATGTCTTTAAAAATCTTACATATATAAATAACTTTTGTTCAAATGAAGATGATTTTTAGCAGGTATACTTCTTCTTTATGACTTTAAAAACCCCTTTCAAATCAGCATATCTGTAGAAATCATTATTTTTTTGAGGGAAAACCCCACACTACTGCAACTCTTGAGCTTTGGGGAGCAATTCATTGGCCCTCCCCACTCAGAGCACTGGGGGGGAAGGCAACAGAGTAGTCACAAAAAAAAAAAAAAAAGCATCAAGAGACACAGTTTGTGACAGCCTTTGAGAGGCAAAAAGGAGGAAGAGGGGGAGAGTCTGTAAAGGACAGAGGAACAGAGGATAAGCAGAAGTAATAGGCCCAAGACTATATTCTTGGAGAAAAAATCCAGGCAGCCCAACGCAGAAGGAATGCAGCAGGGCTATTCTGCAATGTCTGGAGGTAAGAGATGAGCCAAGTAACAGCCTTGTGAAACACAACTAGAAATTCAGCCACAGACAGCATTGATTTTTCTTTTCTCCACCCCCTATCCCCTGGCACAGATGAAGATATATATGTTTAGATCAACACATGCCCTTATTGAGTCTTGAGCAGAGAAGAGTCTGACTCAAGCATTTTCTGCACAGTCCACAGGATTCCTGTGAGAAATCTGGGCAGATTACTGGGATAAACTCAGACCCAGCCTCTGCCCATGAGCTATAAGACAATCCAACCCCATTATACTAGGCGGTTTAAAAAAAATTAAAAATGATCCAACAGACCTGCAACAAATCTTTTTAACCGCTAGGTTAACACTGTGTGTGGTGTTTGTATGACAGATCATGACAGGAGGTGACAGACTTTCAGACCTTGGCTGAGAAGTAAGATCAGCTGGAGGTAGATGATTTCTGTCAATAGGTGAGCTTCATGCAGCCAAAAGAGTGACGACCTGAAGCTATGGAGGGATTTTATTCTATCTCTGTGTGTACATGTTCAGGTATTTTTTGTAACTCTCAAAGAAGTAGAAATAGGCAACAGTTTTTAAAAGTGTGAATTACAAATGCCTCTGATTGTCTGGAAGAGATGGAGAAACTGATTCTGTGGAGTTTGGATAGTGGAAAAGGCTACAGCTCAAGATACAATATTTTGCCTGACCTAGCCCTGTCCTCATCTTTCATCTTATACACGCTACACCGACCCCTGCCTTTGCTCCACACACAGTGCCAGTCTCCACAGCCCATTTGTCAAACCTTCCAGTGAGCTCCACCTGTGTCATGCCAGCCCCTAGGCATGGGACGATTTCCCTGTAAAAACATACAAGGTCAATGGCTATATTATCTTGCTTTACATCCTTAAAGTCAACCCATTATTTGACCTCTGGGCAGTGCAGGAGGCTGGCAAAGTAGCTGGTGGGCTGAGGTGGCTGCTGAGGACACAAGCTGAGCTCTGCTGCCATCCCTGGGGTCTTCACTGTTCCTCAGTGCTTACCAGTGCTCACTTTTGGGCACCTGCACTACTTTGCAGGCAGCTGAGGCTGGGTGCATGGTAGCTCTGCAGAAGTTTCTCAGTTACATTTCCCTTTGCTCCCTGATTTACACACTGGTACAGTAAGATAAAGGAGAGTCAGATCCCTTACACCACTCCATTGGCACCCTTGCATTACAAGGACTTTTGCTCTGGAGCTGATTGCTCCTATTCTTTCAGGCTGTCACAACCCTGCTTGTCTCACAGCACCTTCTCAGTCCAACAAATGCCATTCCAATTCAATGAGCAGAGTGCAGAAGGAGGCCTATGCGTAAGGTTCAGTATATAAAAAATTAGCTTGCCCCACAAATCTAGCAGGTAGTGAATGACTCATCTGGAAGGCTTGGGCTCAACTGATGAGACTAAATTATATTAAGGTTAAGGAACTTCAGGATGATGATTTATACTTGACAGAATGTAGCACTTTATAGCAGCTGAGACAACATTCACTCCTTTTCATTCCTTTCCTAAGGACAACCTGCATTAAAAAAAAAGAAGTCTGACACAAAGAGCTGTTGACAAGCATACAAAATGGAGCATAAATACTACCTACTATCCATAGCTACACCCAGGAGACCCTTGCAGTGTGTTTGAATATCCCCTGCTCTTTATTCACTGTAATAAGTGAAACATGCTCTCTTAAACCAAAAGTGCAACTGAACTTGTGGGAAAAGAGCCTTTGTGTCCCTGCTGCTGAAGCCAGAATGCCAGCTTCTTCCACATGTTAAACATGCACCCTTGAACAGTTCAGAAATACTGTCAAATCTTAAAAGCAAAGTGAGGGTTTTAAAAACACTCTTATAGATGCAACATGTTCCAAGAGATAATTAATTGCTACTGCAACTCATTGAAGGAAAGAGCCAAGAGCCATGTGTTTGTGTTATTTGTGTCTGAAATAAACATCTGATCTTGTTGTTGTTGATGAGAAAACGCTTAGGAAAGGGCATCAGAGCACTTTTCAGCATGGCTGACAATATGGTTCCCTATTTGTCTGCTCTTTTACCTGCTACCTGCTGAAACTCAGCATACTTTCTGCACGGAGCCACACAAGTCCTGCCTGCCTCTACAACAAATACGCTTTTCTAAATATTATATTTTGACTGTGTCTTTTCACCCCCATTTGTGTATATATGAGAAGAGCAATGAAACAAAGATTCTTTCTCAAGGGAATATTTCTGCATTTACTAGGTTGAGGACTGCCCAGAAAAAAACCCCCAAACTTTACAGGCATATGAAATAAGCATACCAAAAACTCATGCCAACAGGCATTCCTGTCATATGCACCATGGACGCTGCCCTCAAACACCTGTTCTATCCACTGCCACTGTGTTCCAGCATTTCAACAGCTTCCTTTTTCCTGTTTAGTGCTCAGGAACTACAGCACTAATTCCTCCTTGTTGTAGCACCAATGACTGTACGTTAGTTCACTGTATGAACAGAATCCTGTCCATTTTTTTTTTTTTTTTTTTACATCAAAATCTTAACTTCCATCTTTCAAAATATCAGACTGGATGTACACAAGATGAATAGATATCTTCAGGCAGTGTTGAACCAGCAGAGTCTCTCTGACCTTTGGACTCACTTCCCTCACAACAGGGACAGCCCAAGGCAAACACTGAGGGCAGCAGCCAATGATTCAGGATGTCCTCTAGCAGAGATCTTGCACTCTGTAAACAAATGACATTATTAACATGCCCAGTAGAGTCTTGATTTTGGCTCATCCTCTTTCTTATTTGAATTAATTTCCAAATAAGACCATTTATGACCTTTATCTGAAGCAGCATTATGCAAGCCAAAACTTTGCAGGCCAGTCTGTATTGCAGAGTAGAAGACACCAGGAGCTAAAAGAAACAAAGTAGGTTTCTGCTCCAAAACAAAGAAAAACCAGGAAATGCCTTTAGAAAAATAAATCACAATTTCAAGTCAGCTGCAATATGGGAGTGGTGGAGTTTCCATGACAGAGGAAGAGGTGCACTATGAAGCCAAAAGAACTCTAGATCTGGCTTATCCAGAGCAGGTTTCTGCCACTGCTTTTCCTGATGATTCAGAGATGCAATGATGCAACAATTGTAAAACAGGCCAGAAATACTCTGAAAAATTTACTCAAAACAGAAGTGAATGTAACAAAAGTGACTGTCAGGTTCAGCAGGACTTATATCTGGTTTGGATTGTTTGCATTGTTGTGACTTCTGTTTCCTCTATACAATAGTCAACCATGACACAGTGAGACTGGGAACATTCTGCACAGGACATCCATCATGAACTTTTAAAAAAACCCACAAACATTTAAATTTAATGGAAGTACAATACTGAATAAGGGCAACAGTCATTCAAGTTTAGCTTCTTATGGATAGAAGTAAGCTCCAAAGTGCAACTCTGCTACCTGTAGTTATTGGCTGCTTGTCCCTCCCAAGCCCCAGCTAGCCAGATACTGAGGGCTGGCTGCAGTGCATTGCTAATGACCTTGACATTGCTCTTCCTGCTGTAGCGTGGACTACTGCTATAAATTTGGTTATCTCTCTCTAAAATTTGATTTGTTCTTTGTTGAATAGAAGCACGAATTTCCCAGCTGAGTTACACATTACGGGAAAAAGTGTTCCCTTTTGGGTTTTTCAGCCTGCCATATTTCAGTTTGCTTGACTCTCCACTTCTTGTTTTGTGCTGCCTTCACATCCCCTCTTACTTGCTCCATTCTGAGGAAAAAACATTTCATCCTTTTCCATCAGCCATTAATTATTCTCCCTACTCTGCTCAGAAACTATTGTAACTCCCCAGCATCCTTGCAGAGCTGTAGTGCTCTCAGTTACCAACAGCAATGCAATCTGTGGGTCTGTGTAACTCTGATTTATATATTTCTCTATAACTTATTTCTTTGCTACTGAACAGACTCAGTCACACTCAGCACTAACATGGTTCCTTTTCTCATTCTAGTATTTAGATGCTCAACTAGATTGAAAAGGTGTGATTTTCATAGGAAAAATATCTTCACTTTCTACAAGGCCTTGGTGATAGGCATTACTCAGACACCCCATTGACCAGCTATCTCTAAACAAAAATATTTCAGTATTTCCAAACCATTCATAGATATCTGAGTATTCAAATGCTATTGAGCATATGCGTAGGTGTTTTATTGGAACAGACACAGAATCTGACAGGATCAAGCCCTGAATGGACAGAGAAGAAATAAAAGCCCACAGAAGGAAACACAGAATAATTAAAAAACTTCAAATGAAAAATGGTTTGTTTTTTTTATAAGGACTTTTATTCTTAAATGTGAGAAAAATGACATGATAAACACCTGACATCTAGCAATAAATGACAAAAGTTTATTTTCCCCTATGTGATGCTGGCTTTATTTGGTTCTTTGCTGATAGAGTGTTTTGCTCCACAGTAGAAAAAAAGAAATGCCTAAAAGAAAATACTTAAATTACAGCCTGTGTGTGATACTTTCTGCCCCTGTGTCACTGGAAAAAAACACCAGTCTGTCAGGACAAAAGCAATGATAGACACAAACACAATGAATAGTAGGCAGAATAAAACAAATCCTTTGAGACAGCACATTGAACATGGGAAGTCTATTTGAGAGTTAGGCAGATCTGTCCCCATGACCAAGAACAGGGAGAGCAAACCTCTGAAAGCCTCTGTTTGTGGTGTTTAGTCCATGCTACGGTCTAGGTTTTTCTCAGAGCAGCTGTAGATGTTGCTGGTGCTGGTGCTTAGAGTTTCCTAAAAGCAGGCTAGAGTTCACATGTGGCATCTGAATCCGTGTAATTTTTTAATATTATTTTAATGCTACTTTAACTAAAAGAAGATGTAGGGGTGAGGTATGTGTTGTGGGAGGAAAAGGGGAGTTGGGTGGAGAAAAGAAAAAGGAAAAATATAACCCTTTTAACTAGAAGCCCTGTCTGTATCTCCTCACTTACTGACTTAAAGACACAGATTACTATAGCTGAGGGATATTAAATGTGAATCCTGCACAGTACATTTTTAGGAGATATAAAAATCCAATGTACTGTAAAATTTATAGCTTCCACTGTCTCCCCAAAAAAAGAAAAAGAAAAAAAAATCTACTGGTAGAATATATAAATTTTGCTGAGGCTCTAAAACATGTCATAAAACCTCTCTGTCAGAGATACAGTTGGTGTTACAGTAGGTATTTCTATAATGAATATTTGTAATAATTTGGGTTTTGTACATTGGGTGGCAATGCTGAGGTGCTTTAGGCAATATGCTTATAATGTCCAACACAACAGAATGCCTGTTGGGTCTCATTTCATGTATATAAATTATATATAATCTGAACAAACACGAATGGTGGGACCCATATATAAACAGTCTTAATATTTCAACACCTACATTTCTTTATGAACCTGGGTGGTTAGAAAGGTGGTTGCAAATGATTATTTCTCTACTAAGTTCACATGGAGTAGTTTGCTCAGTTTAATAATAGTCTATCTTGTTCAGGCTGAACAAACTGGTCCCTGTGGGGAAAAAAAAAGCAGGGGGGGCAGTAATAAATCAATATCCCAGATGTAATCTTAGGTGTCTAGAATGCAGAGAGGGATTTTGGAGCATAATGGCACTGGTTGTCTATTGTCATTCAGACACGAGCTGCATCAGAAAAGGGCTTGTGGGAGCCTGATAAGAGTTGGTCAAAAGTGGGCCATAAATCAAATGTAGGCAGTATTCTGCTGATTTCACACACACACTCACAGGGGGAAAAAAGATAGAAAAAAGAAGGTGATAGATCTGCAATTTACTGCTTATCACATCTGCTAGAAGTTTCATAATACAAAAGCCTGACCTTCAATGAATAAACACCGTAGTTGACTACCTGTTTCTGCCTGAAAATATGGCACTTCAGTCTCCAAAAGCTTTGAAATGGAACTACAAAAATGATGTGACATCTTCAGGTTTAGCAAGCTCCTCTTGGTTGCTAGCAGTTGAGTAGCTGTCACTTCAGTTACTAGTAGCCACTTCAACTTCAGATGCACAGTGTTTATTGAAAAGAACTGGATACTTATTCAAAGACACTAATAGCCTATGGGGGAAAAGTAGTTCAGAGCACAAGGATTATGGAAAGAGCAATGTGCTCTTTTACTTACATTTACATTCTGTTTCTGCCTAAAGACAGAATAAAAAGTAGCAGTAATATTGATTACAGCGATGTGTCTATGCTGCAACACAGGTACCCCTGCTGGGATTCCAGCCACATCAGCAGCCATAGGTAACTGGTGCTATTCATTCCTTCAGTCCTTTTTAAGGGTTTTTTTGGACAATTTTATTCTTGATTCGGACTCATATTCAAAGCTCTGGGAATTTCATTAAATGTTTCATATTCCCTGTTTGAAGACCAAACACTGTTGACTATTTTCTCAATTTTTGCATGGATTGCCAGATCAAGATAATTTGTGTCTCTGACATTTAATCTATTTTCAGTTACACCTTACTGAGAACTTGCTATAGATAATACTTATTGCTCAAGTTAAACTCCTGTATTTTGAACAAATTGGGAGGGACTGAATTGCTGCCTTACAGGAAAGATCCCAATAGTATGAATTGCAAGATATCCCTTAGCAAATCCACAAGCCTCACAAACATTAAGCCACAGAGGACAAATCCACTCTCTGCCTCAGTATCATACAATGGGAAAAAGAGTATGAGATTAAAGCCAAGCACCAAAATGAACAGAAGATTTTCCCAAGGTGTTCACACCTCATCTTGCCTGCACTGGTCCATCAAAATCCCAGCCCACTGGAGTAAAGGCTGTCTTGGAATTAGACAATCATTGCTTGCAGAAATGAATGGAACACTAAAATGACAGTAAAAAGTAGTTTCAAATGTTTATTACCTGGATTTTTCTTATGGAAACTCAGTGATTCACTTGAAGAAATTTGGCCTTATAAGTTGTCCAACCAGTCCGTGCACAGGTAAACACAGAAAGGGGGAAAAAAGTGGGACATCTGGTAGACCATGCACGTGGGGATCCTTTGCATGTTAAAATACCCACACCATATAACAGTCCAGGGTGTGTACAAGGTCCCAGCACAGCAGTTCCCCCTCAGCAGAAGGGATTTGACTGCCCCCAGACACCTCACAGGGACAAGCTTTACTTTTCCTTGCTCAGCTGCAGTGACTTTGTTATATTATCACATCCAACAGCAGCTGCTAGAGAGAAAACAAGGAGAGTACCAACGTATTTAGAAACCATTCCTCACAACCTGGAAGTAGAAAAAATGAAAACATCTTGAATTTGGATCCTAGTACAAGTTCTCTGCATGGTCTACTTGCCTCTGCTGAGCAGCCTTCACAGTCAGAGAGGACAAGAGTTATCAATCATGTCAGAGAACTTTAACGAGGCAAGCAAGCTACAAACACCTCGCAGAATTTATGTCACTGGGGAAGAGCCATTAATTTGGATTTCCAGCTTCCTGCTCAGACAAAATTAAAAAACAAAATATTGAATATAGAGTCATTTGATTTAATGCGTACAAATAGGTAATTGAGTATATATCTGCTGACCTTCCTTAAAAGGGAGGGCATAAATATTCCAGCTTGGTTTTGCAAACCAAACAAACTCTTATAATAAGAAAGAAGCAATTTAATTATTTTATATATGTATTTTCCCACCTTGATTTGCTGGGAGAGAGATTGATTCCTTTGTTAAAAATTATGCTTGGAAGGGGAAAGGACTTTAATTTGTATAAAGTGCTTTCCAGGAATTAACATTCTCCCTGCTTGAAGGAGAAAAACTATGCCATTAGGTTTCATTGATACTAAAGAAAAAGGATTTTTTTCTGTTCAGTTTTATTTCTTGTAGGGGAGAGAAGAGGCTGTTAATCAAGGTTTCTGTAAGGGGCGGTGGTTAGATTTTGCAGTGCTTTGCCATGCGTGGGTGCACCCCTTTTGTCTTTGTGTTCTCTGTATCCGTGGATGCACATGAACAGGGCTACAGCTTCGCTGATAGCCCAGAGGCACAAATAAAAAAGCTTTGGTGGTACCACTCTAATGCTCCTAATTGCACATTAAAATTAGCAAACAAGGTCATTCTTTTCCATGCACAGGCTGTAAATTCCAACCCTTCCCAAATAAAAAACTATCAATTTCCAAACCTCTTAAGTCAATATTATGTTAAACACAATTCTTCCCCATCTTCTGGTGTCCCCATTTTTTCTGTCTCTCTGCTGTGGTGTAGTACCTCAGCTGAGTGATCTCAGGACAAACTCCACAGACGTATTTCTTTGTCCTTCTGACCCAGCTTCACTGAGCTATGGTCCAGCCTTCTTCTTCTACCCTGCCTTCAGAAATTTACTCCACAGAAAAACACTTCTACACAGGACCAGTCAAAACTTTATCCATTTTCAAGCCCTTGTAGTCAGATGGATGGGCTGAAAAATTCCGTTCCCAAAACTACCAGGATATGCTAATTTTGGCAATTCCCTGGTAACTTCAGCTGGAGTCCGTTTTTCACTAGAGCAAGATCTTGACTGCATTTTACTATTCAGCAGCTTGCACTGAATTAAAAGAAAATAAAAATCTACAAACCATATGGAGGAAACACAGATTAATCGGTGTAGGAAGCTCACGTTATACGTACGTGCTTATTAGGAAGAAGGCTGAATTAGAAACACTGCTTAGCAGAAACAGCTGACTCATGTTGCTACAGATCGAATGGAGTCAAAAATACTTCGAGGCTAATGGAAATATGTCATTCTCCCAGTCCTAAGCCAAGAAATAGTTAGGTATTAACACAAGCCTGGGTCCTGCATAAAACCTCAGCTGAAAGTTAGTTTCTCTGAATCTCACTGAGGCTTTGTGCTGGTTTGGGAATCCTACCTTATAGGAATTCAGCAGACATCCCTACGTGGATCTGCCTGGGTTTGTGTCCTTACATCCTACGGTAGACTTTGAGGCAAAATAAGGAGAAAGAGCGATCAAGAGGTGGAATGATTGTGAAATGCAGAGCAGCTCACAAAAGGGAGCTTAAAGAGAGCTCTTCCCAGGAGGAAGGAAAGGATAATTAGAGTTTAGTGAGAGTCACTCTCTTCCCTTTCAACACAACTCATAAGGGATATGTGTTGATTACCAAATGAAAGAGGATAATGCATTGCTGAGAGACTGTACTGTGCAAATATTCATTTGAAAATGTTTACACTACAAATTTAGCTCATTTCCTGCATATCTATGCACAGATGGTAATTTTCTCAGATTCGAGTCTGGTTGAGAAGAGGGGGGGAATGCTCACAGGAGTGCTAGCAAATTCAAAAGGATCTCTACCTAGCAGTAACACAAGCATTTTGTTTTTTTCCTTTCTCTCCAGCTTTCCTTCTGTAAAAATATTAATCTCCTTTGTACACTTCAAGTTTTATAATGGCTATGCAAAACTACAGACAATTGCAAAATATTTTCTAGTAAAAGACTCTAAAGCAAATTTGACACATTAAGAAATTATGAAAGATTTAACTTTGTCTTAATACTAAAAATTAAAATCTGTTTCTAATTACACATTCTTTCAATTAGTTACAAATTCCAAATAAAACCATCCAGCAGTCTCAGTTGCACCTAGGTTTTTCCCCTATTTCATCTAAAGCCCTAAATCAGTGCTGAGATGTGCATGGGAAATATAAACTGTTGGATACTTTTTCTGGCAAAGTCAGACACATGGTGTAAACAGATTATTCTTACCCAATTACTAATTTAGGACTAATTTGTTTAAGTTTTAATTCTTCTGTAATTTGTTCTTCCTGTAGAACAAATTAGATCTGAACCTGTAGTTAAAAGCTATAGCCTAATGCACATCAAAAAATGACAGAGAGGTCACCCTTCCTTCACCAACACCAAGCGCTATTCCTCCTTCTCCTCCAAATTACTAGAGTAAGAGAAATACAAATAATTCTAAAATTTAGTGTAAATAATAGAGATATTTCATATCAGGAGAACTGCTTCCTAAAAGTGCAGGTGCAGGACATCTTTTAAGCTCTTCTACATTGACAATAAGGCTTTTGCAGAGGGTATTGAAGGTTATGGCTACATAGAAGGAACACAACTCCAGAGGACAAGAATTTAGACTGAACATCAGGGGAGCTGTCAACAACCTTGACAATAAAGCTCAGTTCTGGTATATTTTAACTTTGATCATTTCAATTCCTTCTATGCTCATTATTAAAAAGTCAAGAGTACTGCAGAGAGCAGAGTATGAACAAGTATCAGTGTGGTAGACAAGGCATCGTCATAGTCAGGAAAGGGTCTTGTCCCACAGTAATGAACTAGAGTTTCCACTCTGCATTCCTTAAGTATCTCATGCTCATTTTAGGTCCTCCAGTGAAAACACTAGAGGTACTGGAAGAAAAAGATGTTGCTAAGTTAGGACAAATAGCCTCATCGGTGGGAGCACATCAGTGTGCTCCACACCACAATGCTTGGAAAGGTCCACACCACAATGCTTGGAAAGGTCCACACCACAAAGCTTGGAAAGTTCTCTTGAAGACTTCAAGGAATCAAATCTGTGCAGAAAGACTTTACTTGAGTAGCAAACCTCATTTCCACCATGTAAAACATTTCACAGCTTGTCTCATTACAGCGTTTGTAAAAACACTGTCTGAGAGCAGTGGTGCATAAATGAATTATTTAAGTTTTGCAGCAAATCACACTGATCTTATGTGCAGCTTCTTAATGCACTCTAAGTGAGCCCTAGGAGGCAAATCATAGCAGGCAAGGGGTGTAATGTAAACCAAGTTTTATCAGCCACAAAAAGCAACACTACAATATTTATTAAATATCAGAGACAGTGCATTTAAATACATTTGATTTGGTAAGTAATAGCCAACACTGTGCCCATCTTTCCTAGTGTCAAAGGTTGTTGATAAAAAAAGCAAAACAACAAAACCACCAAACAACATCAAAACCAAAAATAGCTCTTTATTTTCCTGTCAGTGCTGTTAATATAACAGGTCCCCTCTATTTTGCAAATAGTGATTTTCAACAAATTACCATGTGTCACAAACAGTCTGCAACTCTCTAGCCTTAATACTTTGCCAAAAAGTAAAAATACATAAGTGTGTTAGCATCCACTTGTTATCAGCAACAGCCTGGGAAACACACACTACCCACAGCTGCCTGCCTTGCCCTCAATAAACAGCCCTCAAACACCCTCCTAATATTTTCTTATTTTAGGCAGCTGCCTCTTGTACTGCTAACACAGAGCAGACCTTCAAAACCAAAACTATTTCTGACAGAGTTCCATTTTCAGTATGGTATGAAATTTAAAAGGCAGCCTAGCAAAGCCTTTTTCCATACCTCTGCCCTTTCCTTACCTCATTAATTGAATCTCAAGAAAAACCTGAGCACTGCTTCACATGCCGTATGTTCATGACACAAATCATCCTTTATCTTCGGCCAAGGAGATAAGTCCAAGTCCAGACAGACAATAACAATAAAAAGAAATTAAATATACCGAAGTACACAATGGACAGACACTCACTGGTAAATATTTAATGCTCTGATAGCACAATTTGGGTATTTGTAAAATGCATCTGGTTTTCCTTTGTGGGAGTATCTCTCTTGCATTCTCCAGCTTTGATCTGCTGTAAAAGAAATAAATAACTGGTAACTTCTCCTTGTGTCCTGAATACTGACAGAAGAGGCAGTGCTTGAAACTATCCCTGCAAAGCCACATAGTCTTGTAGCAATCAAGTCCAAGTCTCCCATCCTTTTCAGCATGGGAGGGAACATAATTAATGTGTCAAGACAGTATCAGGACAGTGCATGGGATCTGATTGTGGTACAAAATACAATAAAGCAAATATTTTTTCTGAAAATTTATAGAATCTTCCTACTGCTTCTCACCCTCAGAGATCACTGAATCGTGGTTCCTTTTCTCAGGATTCACTTGTTTCCTTTTGTTTTCTTCTACCACACTGAGAAAGCAGCCAAATAAAAATCTGGTGCCTGAGTAGTGAAGGAAAAACTAGCAGAAAAATTAGCCCAGAGTCATATGGTGATTCTCCCTGGATCTTCTTGATGGTGGGACACAGAGTCTCCTCTAGGTGTGCAGAGCTGTGTTTGTGTAGATAAAAGGCTTTTTTTTCTCATTGGTTTAGTTGAGCCTCTCACTGAGTAAGCTCTGAGCTACAGAGGTGACTAATGTGTGCCATCACTTCTTTCTGCCCTCTCCAGGGTTTAACAGCAGAAACCACCATGAGCCTGAAATTCTATAATTTATCCTTTGTTTCATTTTCCTTCCTCCTTCCCCCCCTTACTAGAAGAATCCATTACATTACTACTCTTTTTTGGCTTTTGTTTGTTTGGGGGTTTGGGCAGTTTTTTAAGGCCTTTCTATGAGCAGCTGCATAAACAGGATAACCAGATTGATACTTTTAAACTGAAGAAAGGAACAATCTTTTTTTCCAGATGGAAACTTCCTAACATTTTTCTCCTTAGATATTTATATAAGCTCTTTCTGTTTTTTCACTGACTTGCTTTTTTTTTCACCTTGCTTTTTAAAACAAAACAAAACACCTTAGTTGTGAAATACGGTAATGCTTTCTGCAAAAATATTAATTACTTCTGCATGATTTTGAACTGATTGTAATTGGAACAGAGGCCACTAGATTGAATACAATTATGGAATACACAGCAAAAAATAACAGTAGGTCTTCACTGCAGCAGGACACAACAGATGTTTCAGAGGAATGAGCAAGTTTCCATTACAGTCCAGATGTGTAATATATACAGAAAACAGCAATGGGAACCCAAAGGAAAAATGATGCCACTTATAGCCATCCATGAAGAGATTATTTTCCTATAGAAGGAGCAATCAAACAGTTGTCCAACTACTTAAAACAAGAGATGTTCATCTTTCAGCCATCCACATTTGACAAGATGCTGCTGAAACTGGCCTGAGAATCCAACAGCTTTACAGGCCACATTGGCTGGAACAGAATTTGCTTTTCATTACAAAAAAAAAAAAAAGTATTGCTTCATATACCTCACCAGAAAAACTAAACTGAAACAATCATACCACTGTTGATGCATGGACACAACATATAATTATTGAAAATGCCATTTTCTCATCTGGCTTTTAATCTGCAGTTGTATTCTTACTCTATATATAAAGAACTACTCCTATCAAATACAAGGGGTACAATATTTAGTGCTCAAATATTAAATATTTCAAACTTCTGAAGGTAAGTTCATTACCAAAGGAAAGTATAAACAAGGAGATGATAAAAAAGTCATCATAAAATATGGTAATAATCCCTTCAATGGCATATCTTGCTGGTGTAATTAACTAGTAGTACATTCCTCCCATGTTTCATAGGGAGTTTTACTGCCTTAATATATAACTGCAGCTCTTTAGCAGAATCAGCATAACTCAATCATCATTTTCCTTTTCCATCTACTGTGGTCAAGATTCATTTCTACAGAGAAGACTTTTCAGCTCCTGCTTTATGAATCCATCATGCTTTGATCAAGACACTATCTAAACTATATCACAACATTTAAGACTTAACTGCTGTGCCATTGATTGCGCATGTTTCCTGATGGACAGCCTGGACAGTGCACTGGGTCAAGTTTGGGAGTCAAATCTGTGTTGTGTCTTCTAAGCAACTATTAGACTGCACCAAAGTTGTCTTTTATATGCACTTCTACAAGCCTCTCCCTTTCTCCGCTCTTCTAGTTTTTAGAAAATCTGATAACTGGTATTAACTTTTTTTTTTTTTTAAGAGAGCATGACTAATTAGTTCCGATTGAGTTTTCACTTTGGAAATATGTTCCTAAAAATATTATATTTTTGCTGATTACTTATGAAGGTAACAAGTTTGGTTTATAAATTTAAGTTTCTGTAACACAGGCTGTTTCAGGAATGTCCACCATCAACAACTTCACAGATCAAGGAGACCCTGAATATTCGTGAATATTTGGATTTTTTTTCCCTAAAAGAAAATGCATGTTACTTAACAATTTCGGCAAATTTTATTTCTTTAAGTGCAAATCAATTTGCAGTGAAATTCTTCCCAGGGAGAAAGGAAAGTTGGCTCAGCAATACTAAACTCCTTCAAGTCATGTTCCCTCCCAGCAATTTTAGTAGGCTTGATTTTCCAGTGCTCTGTTGAAAGACATCTCATAAGACCAAGCAGCAATCACTCCAGAAAGCTTTCAAAAGTTTACATCTAAGCCCCTAAAACTCAAAGAAGCAAAATTAACTAATCACAAGTGAAAATTACATGAGAAGATCCTGCAACCTCGCTTAACTTTACCACAATCTGTGCTGGGTAAGTGTTCATAAGATCTGGACTTTGATTCAAAACTGACTTTATTTTATAAATAACAAAGCTTCAAAATACTCAAATATTGTCAGGCTGATGTACAAGGGACTTGCAACTGAGGAACTTCATGTCTTTGTGTTATTCAAATGAAATCAGTTTCGTTCTTTTTGGTGTGTCCTTACACACACACACCAAAGTCAGAATTTTAGCTCTCTGCTGTGTCTGCAAGCACAAAAATTAGCCACAGCACCTATCAAGCAGATCGACTGACATTTCCCATCTTAAAAGACTGCTTTCAGACAAATGCAGTCACTCGCAAGGAAATTGTTCAAATTGGTGGGTTTGTTTTACGTTGTGATTTGGGGGAGTTGGTAGTTTGATTTTGGGGTTTGTTGATTTTATTTGTATTCAGAGAAACACTGAGATGAAAGCTGGGAAAATTAAAGTGAACTGACTAGATCACCACACCAAGTAAAAATTCATGAGAACTGGGACTGCAGGCATCTCAAAATAAATGCACAGCTCTTCACATTACTTTGCTTTTCTCATGCTTAAAAGTGTTCTTCCAACCACTTAACTGTTTCATGCTTTGAAATAAAAGCTTGAAATTTGTCAGCAGCTGCTCTGGCATTGGATAAGTGCTTTTTGATACTTCATAAAAAGTTACCTAAAGTGGGTCACTTTATAAGCTGTTAGGGAAAAATAATAAAATCAGTTCACACCTAATCAGAAAATATTTCTTTGACTTTAACAGCTAAATTCTCTCCTGCCTGCATCTCCAGTGGGTCAGCTTCTGTCTGAAGCTGCAGAGACAAAGCAGGCCTTTCCTTAAAATTTCTTCTTCAGGTGCCAGGCAGAGAAGTGAGAAAAGGAAAACGTCTCCTGCAGTCTCAGGGGTCTCCTCCTCAGTGTTCCCATCATATCAGCTACATACACTTCAACTTCTTCGCCAGTGAACAATGGCCTCATAAATAACAGCCACTTGCTCTACATAATCCTGATTTATTCCCAGACAGTCTATGTTGTACCCTGAATCCAGCCAGTATGGAAGAAATATTATGACTCTAAGAGAGGATCACAGAGCAGACATGCTGGAGGGTAAATTAACTTCACCATATTGACAAAGGTACTGAATTTGATATCATTTTTGGCACATAGCTATCAAAATACTTTAAGAAAGTGTAAAATGGCTATGTAAATGTGTAATTGCATATCTTTAAGAATATTCATTTAACTTTATTAGACAGCACAATCTTTTATATTAAAAAAATCATTATCCTGTATTCAGCTTTCCATTTAAAAAGTTCTCACTAGCTAAATTCTGCTCTTATTTCAGCATTTAAAATTTCCACTTACTTTGGGGAGAGCAGACTTATGTCAGTGATGCATATTTTGAAAATTCCACTGGCAACACAATGAAGAGCTGCAGTGCTAGATGTATTACAAATGGAATATTTTACTAATGCTGGCAGTGCCAATACAATCTACTTCAACTTATATTGCCATGCCATAAATACATTGTGAGATAATGAAAACTGCCTGGTACAGGAAAATGCCATTAAACAGTCTATTTTTGCACTCAGTTTGCCCAAAGTAAACAAGGGGATGCTCAGCTCAGCTTAGTGCTTCATAAATCACTGTGTTAATTTAAAAAAAAAAATCTATAAAAATCTGGTACTAAAAATATTTCTGAATGAAAAAGTTTTCAAATGTTTTAAAGTAATTTTTATCTTTATTAGAATAAGTTGTTTACATTAAAATACTCTAAATTATTTTAAATAAATTAAATATTAGATACTAGAATGTTAAAATTTTATTATAGTTCATTCAGAAAAGGTCATTATTAACATATGGATACACACTAAGAAGTCTAGAGATAGACTAATAAGGCTGTAAATCTTCAGTTTATATCCATCAGTGTCTGAGAAATTGCATAGACAAAAACTTAATAGATGCAACACAACCTATTCAACAGCAGTAAAATAAATTAATACAGAACAGAAAGTGTTAAAATATAATATTTCCATAGTCCTAAAAACTTAATAATATTCCTAAAAAAACCCCAACTTATTAATATTCCTAAAAACTTTAGAGAGAAGTTCCTAGTTCTTCTGCAGAACAGAAAAGAAGAAATATATCTATTCTATTAAACTAACTAATTAACTAACTAAATCTTGCCAATGAGTTCACAACATTTCTGAAAGATCTAATGATTCCAAGTTCTTTTGCAGAAAAAGCATTTGCAGTTATTATTAGTAAGTATTTCTGGCAAGAACTTCATGAAAATGAAAGGGAGCACACTTCCCCCGTTATACAACCCTAACTGGTCTCAGTCTCTGTCCTTTCTTTATCTGGTGACTTTTTCCTCCTCCTTTTTTTTTTTTTTTTTAAAAAGCAATATTTAAAAGAATAATTGGAATACGTAAAGGGTTCTTTTACCTCCTGTTTAGAGAGGTTAGGGTTTTTTGAGTCTGGTTTGGTTTATTACACTTCTGTGAATTGTTTGTGGGAACAGAGAAAGGGAGAGAAGATCTGAAGTGGAATTGTTTAAGAACTAATACAGAAAAATTATTGTCAGACAGACTTAAAAAATATTTTCATCAAGGTTTCTGTGTACTTTTTTATATAGCTAACATTATTCTTACTCAGAGAAATGGAAAGGGGGATTTTCTTTTACATCTATTTCTCCTAGCAGTACATTATTAGGTAATAATAATTAAACCTCCTGTAGCTGCTCAAGGTATTTTGATGCCTCTGTACCCTACATGACAATTATGACTAAAACACAGGTGTAGAAACCAAAAATTATGAATCACTTTTTTTGTTTTTGGTGTGGCTTCACCAGGAATGAAGACAAAGCTGTCTTTGGACCAAGAAGCAAGTGTGACCTCATGATTTCCTGGTTTTGGGAACTGCTAGCCAGCCTCCTCTGTCAGCCACACCTATGTCAACTCATGCAATTCAAATAAAGCAAATTGAGTTATTCCAGATTTAAATTACTCTAACTTGATGGAAAAGATGGACTTCCAGCGACTTTTACAGGCTTCATTGGAACACAGATTTGTCATGCTTACAAGAATCTGATGTTTACATAGTTAAAGAAGAGGAATTATGGGGAACAACAGACATATTTAGTATTGATATCTCAGTAGTCATATTTATGCTTCAAATATTTGGAGAGTTGTCTGGTTTTGGGGGTTTTTTGGGTTTTTTTTTTTTGGGTTTTTTTTTTTTAGTCTTTTTTTTTTTTAATCTTTAAGCTTATACTACATAAAGAAGGAAAACAATACAAGCCACATTATACTCAAGTTCTGGGCCAGCAGGAAAGGGCCAAAAGTCGAAATATGCCTTGAAATATACTGTAAGATTCTACAAGATGTGAAAACACAGAAGACAGAAGATGAGAAACTCACAATTTTCTATAGTTAGAATGCAAAATATCAAGGCTGATAAAAGTGATCTCATTTTCTCATTAAAGAAGCTTTAAGCTTCTTCAGGAATGAATGTCAAATTTTCACATCCAATGGAAAGCAGACTTCTAAGAGTCTTAGGGACAGATTGGACAATTTAGTATCACAGACTACAAATCAGTAACCTCTGTGACACCTTGAAAGAAGAGGAACAAGAACATTTTTTCCCAAGAGTGATACCCCAAAATTATACATCTGGTAAACAAACCCAGACAAGAAGTGACATGCAAAAGTGACAAAGCAAAACTGAAGACACTCATATACATAATGTTTTAGAAGAAACCTTCTCAAGAATTTTCCCTGCAGAATTAATTCAGCACTTGGGGAACTTTCAGCCTGCGTCAACCAAGAGAATTTTCAACCTCCATTTGCCTAGTTTGCCATTTAGGAGTGCAGGATCTATCCTTACAAGAAGAAACAGACTAAGAGAGAGGTTATGCTTATATTTAGCTTGCTAAGAATGTTGACTTGTGGAGAAGACCCACGGATTATTCTGTGTAAATCCTTTGGATGGACTTAAGCAAGTTCCTCCCTGTGTTGAGTACTGGAGCCATATAAAACACACAGCTTCACTGTAACTCAGTAGAGTACATAACAACCAGCTATCACTGAAGCCAAGGTCTTGGCTGGAATCAAAGAGCAGTGGAGGATTTATATGGCTATGGAGACCATCTACAGTTACATTGAACAGGATTAAAAAACCCACACACATTTTAAAGAACATAAATCTCCGGGTTTTAGGGCAGGAGCCAACTTTTCTCTGAAAAGAGAAGAAACTTTCCTTCTAAGTAAGTTATTCCACAATGGTAGTGGGGAGAAGCACTATTTCTAACCACAGAAAAGGGCCTCATCCAACCAATTCTGATCACCTGGTGTTTAACACTGATGCCTCAAGTATGGTACTTGCACACCAGGGCTGTTTCTGTCTTACCTCAAGCAGACCTACAAAACTGCAAGGGTTCAAATGGCTCTTTTGGGATAGTGGTAAAAATAAATGAAGTGATCACAGCAGCAATATGCATCAGTGTTCATACATAAAAGTTACCCTCTTGGAGTAAAGCTGAATGTAGATAAATTCAAAGCAAAACAAGGCATTAATTGTTAACGAGCAGGAGAAATAAAAGCTTCTGAAAGGTATAGCAGGCCCTCAGCAATTCCATTGCCATTGCTACTAGCTGCTGTTGTTAAACTGAAACCTCAGCTCAATGCAGGCTGTTGGGAATATCAAATTATTGACTGAGACTCTTATATGTGGTGTATACAAACTCCAAACTACCAGTTCTCCAAACCCTTGAAGACATTGAAATTCTCGGTTTCAGTCCCTGCTTCTTGCTCCCTCTCACACAATCCCAGAAGTATATAAGTGTGATCAGAGGCAGTGCCTCTGATAAAAGGAAGAGGAGAAAGAAGGTAAGAAAAGGGAGCTACCTACCCAGCTGATATTTTGTTATGTTGTGCAATGGGTAGGTGCAAATTCAAAGAGGATTGTGGGGATGCCAAAAAGAAAGAGAGATTCCATGGGGTCTCTTGGGTAAATCCATGCCTGAGTTTCACCACAGCAACAGTAGGGAGAACATGGCCTAATTCTTTCCACAGTCAATTTGTGAGCAGGTGTGCTAAAGTGAGAGATTTCTGCTGCACAACACCAGTGACACAATCATAAAGGGAAAAAAAAGCGGAGATGAAAAATCAATAATAGCTGGACATTCATTTAAACAAATGCATCATCCCATAAACAGTGCAGCAGCTTTCAAATGTAAACAAGAAAAGGTGAACTTTGTTCACATTATGTCTCCAGCTGTTTTGTGTTTCAAGACTGTGCACCACAGCTGGCCTGATGAGCTCTGAATCCTGGGAAAAGGAGAAATATTTAACCTAACTTAAACAGAAAGAAGCAAGCCTCAATGGTGAGAGATAACAGGTGGGAGTTGTGCTCTGCTGCTGTGCCTGGAGGGTAAAATCTGGCATGCAGAGGTAGCTTCAGAACAAAAGTCGTCACAGCTGCTGTTTGCTGTTCTCCTGAAGTCCTTCCCTATTTATTCAGCATCACTGACAGCACCCTAGCAACATTAGTTTAAGTCACCGTCAATTGTTATAAAATTAGCTTATGGTCCTGAAGCCAGGGCAAAATGTGGGTGACATTATCTGCACATCTGTGCTTCTCCATGTCTGTGTAGAGAATACATGGTGAAAATGTGAATTCAAGCCTCTCTCCCCGATAAAATACCGGATAATGGCAGTGAAACATGGCTTTTCCTGTCCCTAAACCTAAAAACCACTCCCAGAATGAAAAAACCCAAAAATCTCAAGAGCAGTCCTGATCCATATTTGCAGGACAATGGTGTTAATAACAAACTTTGATTTATCTTAGCAAAGGGGAAAGTCTGATGATCCCCCTGAATCTTTGTTTTCTTGCTGATTTTTCTCTCTCTAACTGGTTTTACTGTCAGGCTTTCAAGACTGCAGTGGTGCTCTGGATCCTGAGCCTCTTTCTTAAGCAGTAAAGGCAACTCCAACATCAGCAGATTTACAATGTCTGTTAAAACTGGGTGTTTGGACCCTCCCTCACGCAGATACAGCAGACCCATCTCCTGTATCATCAGCACACTACACATAAAATGCCAAACCTTAAGCCACAAAGATTCCAGTGTGAAAACTACTTGAAACAGAATACAGGTTTAAACCAGCATAGCTTCAAACTAACACTGACATGTACCCTCCGTTTCCTAATTTTCATCATCACTAAAAAAAACCCAAATAAATTTTAGAGACAGTCTCTTGATTGTGAAAGAAAATGCAGTAGCCCAAATGTAGCCTCTTTCCAAGCCACTGGCAAAAAGCCAAGAGGTTTTTTCTTAAAAAACTCAAAAAAAACCAGGCAAAACACATGGGCTCTTTTTAGTATAAAACATTCAACAGGACTCAGCACTCTTCCTAGAGTCCTCTCAGGACCACCAATATGGATGCAGATGCCAGTTATTTAGCAACAAAGAGGTAAAAAAAATAGTAAGACAACAGCCTGATTGGCATATTAGAATTGTCTTGTTTGTCATTTCCATTGCACACCAGATTCAAAGACTCATGTCAGTGCACCTACAAATCACATCATTAGGAGAGGGCTTCTAAAAGCAGACCTGCAGGGGTTCTTCTGTACCCTTGGCACTATTAGACACTATGCAAGAGACTGAACCTACATCCTTGACAGAACTTAGCACAAAATCCCTCTTGTGATGACCCTTACAGGGCACAACCACACAGGCACTTTTCAGAGGAAGGGATCAGATTTTTAAGAATACAAGCACTAAGAGAGCAAGGCATAAAACCACCTTCACATACTTGTCTCAGTACCTTTTGATCAACCCAGAGCAGTGATTAAAGAGGGAGGTAAAAAGTACAGGCCAACTGACTCCCAAATGTTCCCAACATAAATAGTGTGGGATCTGAGTGCCTCTTTTCCTCTGCAGGCAGGAGAGCAGCCAGGATCTTGCACAGACAGTCATTACTCCTCCGGTCATACGGGAAAAGAGCAGTGCCTCCTGAACACGGGCACTCCTTAATCTCATTCATAAAGGTCTTCCCCTCAGAAATGCTGCTCAGGCTGCTGAAAACCCCAGCTGGGATACGAGCTTTACTGGACAAGATATTCATTGTTCAATTTATGGCTTGACTGTACTTGCAGAAACGTATTTCACTTCAGCATCAGATGAGCTGGATGAAGGGAAGCAATGGAGGAGCTCATCAGAGGGTTTCTTTCTTTATTTGATTTGTTGTCTGAATCACTGAAATAAAGATGTTTGTCTAGCTCACTGATGGGTAAACATCTTTGCTTTTCCCTGTTTGTCATCTTTTCATTGGTAGGATTTACAAATTCTAACAGTTGCATTTCTGAAGGAGAGACAGAGACACATACACACACAAAAAGAAAAAGATGAAAAAAGTTTTCTACCTGCTGAAAACCAAAATCAGAGTTACACTTACGTAAGGCTGCTGTAACCCCAGCATTATCAACTGGGGCATGTTGGTGAAAATAAACACAAAATTCAATTTCATTCAGAGAAATAAATTAAAAAATTAAAAGAATCTTGAAATTCCAAGAGCAGAAGAAAACCTATGGCTATGTTCACCACGACAGATGTCAGTGGTAGAGGAGGGACAAGTACCAACTCTTAGTGCAGTTTGATCTGTATGTGTTTTATTTCACCACTGAGTACCAGGACTGTCATGAAACCAGGAGAGGAGTGCTCTCCCTGGATGATGGGTGTCTCCAGTGAGACTGTGTCTGAAACAATCAACTCTGTCAACCAGCAAACAGCACACAATCTCATGTGTTATCATTCAGCTTATAATACAGCTACATTTCCATACATGTGCCTGTGAGCACATTTTAAAAGCACAACAGGATTTACCATGGAGATGTAAAGAACTTGCCATAAAAAGTTTACTTTTGAGAGTTTCTAAAATATGTTCAAAGTATCCAGTCCCCTATATAACGTGAAATCAAAGAGTGAAAACCTGCCAGAAAGGATATTAAGACTCACTTGATTGTGAGGGCTCATAAAATAAATGTGTTGGTTGTTATGGATTAAAGGGTGTACCAAAAAAGATGAAGGAGGACCTAGCATCTGGAGTCTATATTGTAGTCTCTAAAATTCCTAATAGGTCTGTGTCAAAAAAAGATATGCTGGGATTAATAGGCTAAAATGAAAACGTATCTCTTCAAGATGAACACAAAAAAGTTTAGCCAGAAATAACACAATTCCCAGGATTTATGCACTTCCAAAACTGACAAGACTGTCATTCCTATGTGTGTTTCTTCAGTTTCTGACCCTAAGATTTATCTAAAGAGGAACAATAATACCTTAACTTCCATTTCATTGCAAATTCTGGATTATGGGATATTAATAAAAATGAACGTGCTGTGTGCTTTCCTTGGCACTCATGACCTCTGCAAGACCTGGCTGTGTCATTGCTTAAATGTAAAATCTTTGTGCTCTCCCTAGATAATCTCAGAAGAGACTACTATTAGTAGTTCAGTATGTGAATTTTTCCAAATTTACTTAAAACCTATTTAAGGTTTCATGATTCCTTTTAAAAGCACCAAGGTATCAGCAGAAATAGCACCCGTGACAAAACTTAAAAACAGCTCCTTGTGTTCCTACTACTGTTGAAGGAAAACGAGATATTTTGTGTTTTGTGATTAGCAGCATCACCAAACACACTTTCATAGCTGTTGTTCTTCACCAAAAAATAAACTCTTTGCATATCCAGTTATTTCACTTTATCACTGGAGGTCTGATTGTCTTTTGCATTTCAGCCTGTTAATACAACTCTTATAGGATAGCAGGATCCATAAGGGAGGATCTGTAAAATCTGTAAAATAAAAAAATCTGTACATACCTTGGACCACATCTGTACTAAAGGGCCTTTTTTAATATAAGCCAGAATCACTGTCTCCCTATTCCTTTCACATGGATTTTGCCATATAAATTAGGACTAGGAGAGTCTTGTCCCATGCTTGGTGCAACCCAGCAGTAAAACAGATAAAGTCCTCCCAAGACAGAATAAACCTGTCGTGCCCAAAAATTCCACATACCAAGGACTAGGGCAGCAGCCTGTCAGAAGGATACCAGGGAAAAGGCTCCTTCCCTGTACACACAGAGGCACAAAACAACAGATAAGCAAAGCTGAGGCATACCTGGCTCCTGAGGGAGTTAGTCAGAGAGGGACTTGGGACAAGGGAAAGGAGGTGGATGCAGGGAACTGTGGTAGATACAGAGCTGTCTTCTCTTAACACCTTCAGGGTGGAGTTAATCAGGGAGCTCATTAGAAGAGGAACCACTCCTGGTGAATTCTGAATAGCAGCTCCACTTTTTATGGGGTTCCTGCTACTTTTTCAAGCAACTTTTACTGGATAAAATAGTTTTTTCTCCTTTCTTTCCTCAAAATTATGCCTCATAACAATTTCTTTAGATACTGTGAAGGATCATGTTCTGGTCAAGAGTTGTGGTGCAGCAAATTTTAGTTTTATTTTTAATAGTTGTATATTGCATTGAACGACTGGATTGTAATTCCTTTTTCTTAGTTTCTCATCAAAATTCATTAGAACCATAAAATATAAGAGTATCTCTGTGTTTCCATCTACTATAAAGACAATGTCTGGCAGAAACTGTACGTAATGATTGTAGTGCTGTTTAAACCATTAACAAAATTACTTCTTTCTACTTTCAAAGTAGCTCAAAGGCAACTATGAGTTCAATTAATTGGTCCCCTATGGTACTGGTATACACAGATTGATAAACTCCACAAGAATAATTTCAGCAGGAATGACTGAATGGCTCAGAATTTCAAGTGCTTAACATCTTTTTACATTTTCTCACAAAGAACTTGTGCTTTTGAAAATCATGTTTCTTTCTCTGTTCTGTCTTCCTGCAATATAACTTTTGCACAATAACTGCTTGGTGCCAAAGATGGGTTTAATCACTGTACAAGATGCTAGAAACTTGCTTCTATTTATTTTCAAATCCATCCCAAATGTGCCAATAAGACACAGAAACAGTACATCTGGAGTACGTGTTGCAAAGACAATCCCATATCTGTGTAGATTTTCCATTTAACCCCAACTTGACAACTTTACTACAGTTACTTTCAGAGGCAAGAAAGTGGGGGCAAAATCTTGGCATCATAAATATCTCTTATACTGCAGTGGCACTCTCTGGTAAGGTGCCTGCATTACTGAGGTGGATCTGGAATTTCCTTAGAGACAAGAAAAACTGAATTTAGAACAACAGATTGCACAACTTGTGGGGGAGTTCCAATTTCAAGTACACAAGTATTATTAAAACTCTTTCCCACTTGGATGTGTCTTCTATTTATTCATTTGCCTTTCTGTCTTTCGTGGAGTTCATCCCCTGCTATTCTCACCAGGCACCTTGCTCCTTGTGAATGCCTTATGTCTAAGAGTGTATGAGTCATTAGACTTTGAGACCACAGATTCTCAAGAATATGAAGCTTGATAAAAATATTCACACCTCTCTTTTGTTTGTAAAGGATACAGCTATTTTCCCAATTTTAAATAAATAAATAAATCCACTCAAATAACACCCCAGGAAACGTAAAGTCAAGCGCACTTGAAAATAAACATTTTGGAAAGTCCAAAGAAATTCTATGATTTCTCTGTTTCTGAGAACAACTCAGCATATCTGCAGACCCTGAAGATCAGAGGATGGACTGAAATGTCTAACTAAGTCACCCACAATGCTCTTAATTTATTAACTGTTTCCTTGAAATTTCTGAAATAAGGTGACACACCACATCAAGCTTTAACACTGATAATGAAAACAAGGCTGCCATTTTGTATTTGGACTGATCAAGAAGGGGCCTGCATTATATATACAGCTGCTTATACCCACTATAAAGGATAATTTTGCTGTATTAACTCCATAAATTTGATAGAGCCAGCAAGGCTTCCACTGCATAATAGCTTAATTTTTCATTCTAATAATAACTGGCTGCCAGTTGAAATGAATGGGAGCAAAAACAAACATTTCTGTTCCATGACATGATCCATGACAGATGAACAGTTTAGGAGGCCCTGGGGCAGGGTATTCCAAGCCTCTCCTCCCTTCACCCAACAGCAGTAAAAGCATTAACACCAAGAAAAAAGGCTGAACTGTAAAGGAACTCCTCGGAAAATGACCCAGCTATCCTCTACTTAATCCACAATTGGCAACATGCCTGATTTAAGACTATGCTAAGCATCCAGGATTTTCTAAAGTGCTTGCAGACGGTGTGTACAGTATAACATGCGCCTGTAAACTACAGAGTATGAAACACCCCTCTCTCAGTCTCACACAAAGGTTTAGTGGGGCTTTTTGCTTTTAATTCTACTTACTCTATTTATGTTGAGAAAAACCCCTTCCCTTAGACTATTCAGAGAAGATTAATAACTTGATTATTACTGTTTATTATTACTATCAATTTCATGTAATGCAACATGAAAACACATATTCCCCTTTAAAGAAATAAAAAAGCTCACATGGTTGAAGCTTGACAAATTTTAGTAATGGGCCTGCATAGTTTAGTGCCAACAAGTTACTCAGGCTTTATGTGAGTATTGATTTATCTGGTAAATGAAAATGAATAGCCTCCATATCTACTGCATTGTTTTGCTGCCTCTGCAAGATACGGCACCTTTTTAAAGAAACCCTAAGTAGTTTTAAAAGGTGAGTTGACAATGCTATCTTTGAGTGTGAAAAATCCACTTTGAGGGCCAGATATTTGTATTGGTTTTGAACAAATGCCATCAGGGAAAGAACTGGGGTTTATGCCCAGTTAGATAGATTTTTAGAGCAGGGTATTGGTTTGTTGAAGTGAAAACATGAATAATCTCTCTGAGAAAATTGCAAAAGTAAGAATTAATGCATAAACCAAGAAAGCTTTGTCTGAGTTAGGATCAGATTCATGAGAGTAGTAGTCCCCTCACTAAATGTTTAGCATTTGAGGCCTGTCAAGAGGTCATTCCTTTGTACACTGCTGGGCTGGAAAATTTCCTAATGACTTCCAGTAAAGTGGCCTTTATAGGCCAATAATTATTGTAGTGTCTGAGAGGCTATCTAATTTGATAGAAATTAAAACAACATACCATCAAACCCCTGTGAGCTCAGGAAAATATGGTAAGAGAACTAGAAAACACTCTATGAAAGATGTACTTGAGATCAAAAACTTCACACAATGAATGATAACAGAATGATTAAAAGCAGCACAGCTTCTGAAATGTCCCAAATATAAGTTGTTGCAATTTAGACCAGAAAGGACAATCCATGACTTCCTAAAGCTAATTTCCAGTCGTTACTTGTCATCTAGGAACATCTCTTCTGCCAAGAGACCTCGATTCCTCATGGGACAGCCCTCTGTATCAGGTTTCCTGCTTGCATCCAAACCCAAGAGGAAGAAGAAAAGCTAAATACTGAAGGCTAATGTGAGGTGTTTATGCCAACAAACAGCCACAGCAAGAACTGCTATCGAAACATGGATATAACATAGCATGATTCTTACTGTTGAAGTCAAGTTTTAACTTAATGAATTCCTGACCCACAGTGAAATTCTCTGAATGTGAGGAAAATATCTGGCAGAGAACAAGGAGGAAATCCCACCTTTCTTCTACTACTGGACTTTTGAGTACAATATGTCAGCTCCTCTTTTTTTTTTCTGTAACTAAAATCAGAGACCGCTGCTGACCATGTAAAATTTGGATTAATACAGAACCCACAAAACAAAATCCTACTCAAAGGGTGATTTAATATTCAAATAAAATAGATACATTCAAGCATCTCGCTATCAAAATTTTTATTTGATTCCTCTAAAATGGACAAATATGTTTGTTTCTGCATGAAGAGTCACCTAAAAACGACTGGCTTCTTCACAAAGTCAATATTTGGGTTATGTTGTTGGGGGTTTTTTTCTGGTTTTGGGGTCTTTTTTTATCCTAGTCTACCTCCACAGTTTATGCGAAGGCTTTATTCAGTCAGCTGTTCGAAAAAAAGCCCAACCAGGACACTAATATCACACATTCCCACTGGATAGATTATGGAGGACCGGGGCAATTTATTAATGGATAAATTCCACTAACCTTGGAATGGTCATCAAGTCACTGTCTTGCAAAATGGAAGTATTTTCTTATTTTAATTTTATGCATCTTGTGCATGAATGCTGAAGTAATATTCACATGCTGCCAGGCAGTTCCATATGCCAGCTTTTTTCTTTCTGCATACATACCAGTGTCAAGTAGCAAATGCTGAGAAGCCAAATTGCACACTGCCCACGTTTGTATACATGTATGCACATGTGCATGTGGTTTTCCCCCAGTCAGTCAGTTCTCTTGCTGTTGATCTATCTGCAAGGGGAAAAGAAATCATGCAAAGGTGTGCAAATCTCTTTGAAAACAATAGTTGTAATAAATAAAGCATAATCACAGGGTTTTTTTCCAGATCCCACCAACTTTGAAAATCCTTCATATCACTAGCACACTAATACTAAAAAGCTGACTCCTTGGTGGTGTTGGTCATTCCTTCACTGCTTTATCACCCTACTCCTAACCACAGAGTGGCAGTAAGTGGAGGTGTTCTCTTGGTTCCTATTAGGAACCTCATTACCCCTCCTTTCTCTCTTTCTTGAATTAAAAATGTTTAAATTAGTTCAATATGTCTCATACCTCTTCAGCACACTACTGTCCGTCTGACTCACTTCCAAATTGAAGTGCATATATAAAAAAAATTGAATCAGTTCAATGATTTTAAATCACTCTTCAATGTGCAAAGTAATTTAAAGTTACTGGAGTGCTTCCAATTTTTATTAGTCCTTGAATTTGGAAATGATCGAGGCTGTTCTGGGCATGTGCAATACACTGTGACTTAAAATTATTATGTCCATACTTACTTTAAAAAAAAACAACTCAGATTTTACTTAACAGCAAAAACCAGTGAGAAGTACCATGGTCCAGTTTTAAAAAACAAAATAGGGGGGTGCATCATTCCAGAAGGCATCAATCTTGAAAAACTTTTGCAATTTTTAAGGAAACAGAAATACCATAAAATGCTCGAACTGTTCTATATGCAGCATGGACTCCCATTTTAATTGCTACAGCACTTTTGCATTTAATTACTTTCAATGTATCTAATTGCTCTAAATTTAGCAGTTTCTCCAAAATCAATGTAAGGACAGAATCAAAAAGGGCTGACTTTCTCCTTAAATCTTTTGAATGCTTAGTGAGGTGATTAATCTTTATGCACAAGACTAGCTCTTATTGAACTTAATATGCCTCCTCACCTGTTTGAGTAGGCTCAGTAAATGAATGCTACTCCCTTACCCACATGAGTAGATTTACTGGAGTTCTAGAGAAGATAAAAGGACTGCTTAGAGGCAAAAGTATTAATAATGCCAGTGATGTAATACTTGAAAGAACTAACCAGACTACTGCTTCTCAAGAGTCCATTCTAATACAGCTGCTTGACATAGTCTCTGTTTTTTGGAAATACAACAGTTGAAGTTTTCCTTTAAGCTGAAGGTCTTATTCTCCACCACCATAATTACAGAGTGAGGAATAAATAAAAAAAAACAATAATGAGTTTTTATGACCCTTTTGTTAAAAATAAATTTGTTTGACTGCTGTGAAGGCAGCCTCTTAAGACTAGATAGTTTTATACACCTAGGGAAACCTTCTGTATTCCTCATTTATGATGCTTCCCAGAAGCTAAATCATGGACATGTGAAGCAAGACTTCCACCTCCAAACCATTTTCTGTAATGTTCACAAATAACCCCACAAGCCTTCATATGTTGCTCATAAATATTATAGAGCATAACATGGAGCCCAAGTCTGTGGGGAAGAGGATTGGCTCTGTGGGGAAGGGGTGTTCGATTCCAAACAAGCCTATTTGCTACAAAACTGAAGTGCAGAGAGATGAAGAGGTTTAAGATCAGTTACCTGAAACCAGGTGCTGAGCAGATGGGAAAAATGATGCATCTGGAATGCACTCTCTTCTTGCACATCTCACCTGACTCTCAGTGTCTCTATGGCAGCTGCTGCAGAGTGTACAAAAAAGCCAGTGAGCCATTGGATTTGGTGACTTGTTCTCCCATGTTGCCCCATTCCCCCACTGGCACTACAGAGCAAAGAGAAATTACTCCTCAGTCTCTGTGTTTCTCTCACTGTAACGATACACTTTGAAAAAAAACCCAAGGAGCTGGACTTCAGCCTTGCAAAGGCATCTCTTGGCTGTGCCCGAGTGCATGTTGAAATTCACTTGCCAGTAGCTGCAGGCATGCAGCTATGGGGGGGAAAAAGGGCCACACCATGACCTTATTTCTCATTGGGCTCCTGGGATCCTTCTCTCCCAACTAAACATCTGCCTAAGAGCTGGCCAGAAGGTAGCTCAGAAGCTGCTTTTAAGAGTAAACAACTCACTGCCAAAGCTCTTAGCATCAGCACTCTGTGGAGGAAACAGAGGATTTACTGTGTCATATGAGTTTAATATTTGATACGTCCATCCACATATACCTGACTATATCCTGCCCTTGTAATGGGGATGGACTCAATGATCTAATAGATCTTTTCCATTTCTAGCTCCTATTATCCTATTATTAAAAGTAATGAGCCTCTAATCTAACAACTGAAATAATCAATAAGAAAGTGAGTTTGTTTTTCAAAATTACTTTAATTTTAAAAATACAGCATGTCCATTCCCGGCTTCCTGCTTTTGACTGTGATAATAAAACTTTCCCAATGGCTAATATAGTTTAGCTAAACAAATTAGCCAACTGCCCCATTTAGTGGGAAGAGAAAGTTTCCATTAGCCATTCAGATGTTCTTTGCCTGGTCAGCTAACAATTTTTGCAAACCAGACATCAGAAGATAGATGATTTTAAACTCACCATAAGGCTGGAATACAGTGCTTTACTATAAACTCACAAATAGTGCAAATGTGGGACAAAATTTGCCTTGAAAATTTGATGGAAAATAATCTTGTCTGTGCTTTGGTCATTCACTGGAATGATTTTCAAAGTACATAAGTTCAAATGTTAGTTATACCTTACACTTTTTGTTTCATTTTGGACAAATCACTTTAGCTCCCAGAAAGCAAGGCTAAAAAACCTCCCTTCATGCCACTTGCTTTATTGCACTGAAGTAGACTGCAAGCTCTTTCAAGAAGCTCTAGCCAAAATTCCTACATGTTTTTACAGTGCCAAGCCCAGCAGTTTCATAACATCAGTAGGGATTGTTAGGGATATTGCAGTATTAAAAGAAATAGAATTTGATATAGCAGTATGATATACTGCAGATTCTTAATAATGTAATTAAACTAATTACCAAGGGCCACAGAAAATACACCAGCCTGAACAATCATTTTAGATTAGATTCCTCGACTCTGTACTAGCAAGGTGTTTGATGTGAAAAGAGCAGATCAAAGGATTATTGCAGTTGGTGCTGAAGGCCCTACAATATGCACTTTTCAGGGGTTACTTGAACCAGATTTTATCTGATTCCTTGGACAAAATATCCCTACTACGTATGTAGAATACCAGCCATTATTTTGGGCACTTTTTTCCTTTAGGGCACTGGTACGTGGCTGGGAAGTACCTGAAGCTCAACTGCTGGCTCATTTTCCTTCAGAAGGAATCTAGTTTTCCCCCACATCACCAAAATCCCCATGAACTGAATCAATGTGATGTAAGTGAAGAAAATCAGATCATTTGCTTCTGCTCTAGGCCAAACTCCAATTGAAAGACAGATTCTGAAGGGAAAGTACATGGAGATCAATCTGGTGCTGTAATAGCTTTTTGTGCCCTTGTTACCATGCTCCCAATAATTCTCTGTGCTTCAAAGACTGGGAACAGGCTGCTTGACATGCCACATTGAGTGATAGTCACTGAAAAATCCTCTGATGAGGGAAGGCAAAAAGGAAAACATAAGAAGAAATACCTTCTAGAGCAAGACACTCTAGATGTTTCTGTTACTGCCTCCAGATTCATTGGTCTCCCTCAATTATCAATACTAATTTATAGTATCAATGTAGGCTTTCTCTGAACAGTGGATGATGGTCACAGTAGCAATATTGACTTTCGCAAAACTTTCAGTCCAGCTGATTTTAGTGCACTTTACTGTTATTTCATTATGGTAATATAATGTCACAACTTCAGACAATTGCAAATTAATCCTCCATTTTTAAAAAAAATAATATTCTGAGTAATATCTCACTGTTCTCAATAAAGTGTTCTGTACATGCACATCTTTTTTTAGATGCTGGAAGAGCAGAGAATTCCTCTGCCTATGACATTTTTCTTGATGCTGAAATTTGTATTTCCTCTCCACCAAATGTAACTACAACACAATGGCTGCAAGAAGAACATATCTGAGAATGACATATAGGCAAGTCAAAAGAAAGTAGTGCTACTGAGAGGATCCCTTAGGAAACCAGCAAACCAGCAGTTTCTCTGGCATGACAGTCAATGTCCCAGAAAGTCTTAGAGCCTGTATGAAGACTTGTCTAACCATGGCCAGCTAGGTAACAGAAGAGAGAAAACACAAGCAAATTGCACAAATCTTGCTGGAATTTTTTGTTAAGGGTTTGAGGAAATTGTTAATCCATGCCCCCATTTACAGACAGTGAAATTTAAAGTCTTTTATTGATACATATGAAACTTTCTAGTTTTTGATGACATTTTACTGTTTAAGAAAAGTATAATAGCTTGCAGAACATTTTTTCTCACCTAAATTATTCCTAAATAAGTCTATTTCTAAACAACTGAAAACACCTAATTTCTAAACAACTGTAAACAAAATGCCTTGCTGAAAATATTAGGGAAAGGGAGACAACTTCACACTACTGTTTTTACAGTCACAGACTATTTAGCTGCCAAGCCTTGCTCCTTCCATAAATGTATGACTCCTAGCTTTATGGAGAAAGACCTAAAATGAAGCAAAGACCCAGCAGTCTTTTGCTTCAACAAGTGGACCCTTTGCTTCAAACAATGAAGAAAGATGCACTGGTTTGTTTCTTGACTCATTGCTTTGCAAACCCAAAAAGAAATGTAAAAATGTTGAGAGCTGAAGAACTTCCAGGAATACTCTTAATTAAGACATAGAGTACCAAGAAGGGTTAATATTGTTTGAAAGTAAAAGCTCTCATTCTAATAACAAGACCTCTCTCTGTGCACTGCTGGGTCAGCATGGTAATTAAGAAAATTGCCTTTAGTGCAGTTGTTTGGTAATGCTATTATCATCTTTTTTCATCTTTTAACAAGAGTAAACTACTTGAAGATGTCCCCATTTACTCTTCTTGCTTCTAGTAACCCATGAACCCATCAAGTCCATACTATGCTAGCATTTAATGGCCTAAATGAGTTACTTTATCATCTGGTTCACCCTGAAGTCTTTTACATATTTTTCTTGACCTTTAACCTTCTGACTATTATTTTGACAGCTATCATTAATGCTGTGTCCTGGGCAACCACACATTGACTAAGATGGATGGCAAAATGACTGAGGAGTTGAAAGTAACACACACCTACTTTCATCTTCCTCTTGATTAAATCGAAACCATACAAAGCCAAGCCATACGTTGGGTCCCATGGAAGCAGTAGAGAATATGAACCACAGGTTTAGTGAGTAAAGCTGAAGAGAGAGAACAGCAGAGGCAGAAAAGTGGCCTTATTGTAAAACAAATAAGCCAGACAAATTGGACTCATAGAACTCAATAAATCTTTCAAGTTATGACTATTCATCTATGAACTTAGATGAATCAATAGGTGGTTAGAATGAAAATACTTCATACTAGTCTGTTAAAACATAGATTTGGCAGTAAATTTTACTCAAAAACCCTCAGCAGTCCACAACACAAAAAATCCCATGCTTAGGTGGACAGGACACAGTTAATTGGACAGAAAGTTTGATACAACTTACTACTTTTTTAATAAGCTACCCCACTTCAAAGGCGAGCATGGCCCCTTCTGATCACTTGCATGGAACACCACGGACTGTGGTCCTGCACAATTGTAAGGTCACAACAAATCATGCACCTTGAACAATTAAACTATTCCCCTTGGAAAAGCTGGATGATTTCATTTAAGAAAATGGAATCTAGATAAAAGGGGCAGAAGGAACTCCAAATAGTTCCATGTCCTTAAAATGAGATTAAAAAATGGAAGGAGATGTTAGTGTCAGATAAGATCGTATGCATAGAGTCATTCTAACTGCATTTCAGACAGTTGGTGTAATCAGGCAGTAGGTTAATGGAAAGGAAGCAACTATATTGCCAAGGAACAGAAAAAAAAGGGTGATTTAAGAGTCCACTAAAGTATTATCCAGAGACCAGTTTCAAAAAACCCAAGCTAAACTCTCAGGAAAAAGCTAGGAATAACATGAGAAGGAAAGGCAACCAGAACAATGTCACAAAGAAAATTCTCAGCCTCTTTGTCTTGTTAAATGAATGAGACCCTTACTGATCGAAAACTGAAATACTGCAGCTCACTGATGGACCTGACACTTGACCCCTCTTACTAATTAGGGATGGAATCTGGAAACTACAGCATTTATTTGCTTTCAGCAGCATTCTTTAGGGCCATAACAATTTTTGTGATTGCTTTATGAGCAGAATTTTGCTATGCAGGGACCAGATGAAAATAAAGCTAGCAAAATGACTACAGGCAGCTCTTGGGTAGAGGAAAGCTAAACTTCAGATGACCTTGGTCTCACTCTGGTTTGCACATGCCTGGTATTTTCAAAACAGATGTTCTTCAAAAGCATGTTCCCTGGGAAGAGTTTCAGATCTGATCCTCAAAAGTTGTGCATTCCCCACAAGGCCCTAAACAGGCCTGAAAAAGGGGAATGTGTAGGATCAGCCCTTGAGTATTGGAGAAAAACTCTTAATGTTGAATCAATTCTCTGATTCTGGGTTCAAGACCACCAAACTGCCATATCTGGATCTCTCCATCCTTAATAAAACTCTCCTTTTATACAATTAGAAAATTGCCCACTACACATTTATGTTTTATGTCTGGTATTTTTAGTTGCAAATATTTCCAATTAAAACAATGCTTCTGGGGGTGCAAGTGCAATTCAAGGCACCAAATCAGCTTTCACATTACAATAAAGCAATAATAATAAAACATTTCTAGAACAAATACTAACCCATGCACACAGCCTCACACTGGCAAAAGCCTTTTAGAAGACCATAAAGATGCATTAATTAGTCCTGAATGATGACATTACTAATACACAATGGCTTACTAGCTGAGAAACTCACATTAACAAAGCACGTGTACTCTGTGCTTCCTTCACACATCACACAGCACGGCCAAATTCACAGTCATTTGTATTATTTCTCTCTTCATTTCAGGTAAGTCAGCAGGTTAAAAGATATTCAAAACAAGAAGCCTCATATTGCATATTTCTACTCAAACAAATACAAACTTTCTTAAATAGAACTTCATTTGCAATACAATAAACAGCTTGTGAACTTGGTAATTTACAGTAGTTGTAAGGAATAATGGATTTCAGCAAGATGACTGTAAATTAAGACCATCCTCCAGTTCTAAAATCCCACCTAGACCTTAAAAACTTCCCTTTAAAACAAGTTTTGCTCTATCAAACTTGGGTGAGATCACAGCAACTCTACTTCAGTGCCTCAAACCACAGCCCATGCACTGCACCACCCAGGTGTCAAACAGGTGTGCATGGGACCATTTTATTGCAGGGTTCAATGATCAGAAAAATCTAAAAGGGAAATGGGGACGTGTTGCCCCAGGAATTATGTATAGCTTTTTCCATGACAGAAGTGTGATGTATGGACTAGATTCAAAGAAAAGGAAAAAAATATATATTTAACAATAGCCATGCATTCAAAAATAAATCAGTCCAGCTACAAAGGCTAGTTGATTTTTTACTGGTGACAAACAGCTTTTTCTTAAGCCAAACACAGCCAAAAAATATGGTGGTGTGTTTTTGTATATTGCTGTCAATTAAATTAGGGAATTCTTAATTACTTAGAATATGTTCAAGTTACATTGTATGATAATAATAATTAAAAAAAAAACCACAAAAAAAAAACCACCCCACCATTATTCCCTTTCCTCCCCTCAATTCTTTCCTAGAAATTTCTTTCTTTTGTTTATCTATGTCTAATAATAATGCAGGTTTAAAGTGAGAACTTTAGGAAATGCAGGAGATGGAGTCATCCATTTCAACTAGAAACTCTGATAATTCTGCTAATACTATTCATGATATTGAATAACTGTAAAAGCTTTATTGCAGCTTGCATATCATCACAAGACAGTGAAGACCTAATGCAGTCAGGTTTCAGGAGAAGTTGTTGTGTGCATTAATCAATGTGCTGTTCTATCCTTATCTATGATTCTTCATTAAAATCACTGTCTTATCTGATAAGCAACTGTTGTTTGCTAAAAGATAACGGTTTTTACAGCCACCATATCTTTATGTGCCTATGCTGTGCAAATTAAGTCCTACTTTTACTTCATTGCATGGAATTTTCTTTCTATTTTTGCAGTATCTTGGTAAAAATGAAACAGCAAGCCCATCCTTGAATCAGCAACTCCCTAATTATCAGAGGTGGCAAACCAGGCAGGAAAATGGGATATTCCAAGGTCTTCTACATGTGTAGCACCCAAGTGGCAATGCAGTAGTAAGTCAGTAATGCCAACACCTGATGGTGAACAGTATTTTTAATAAAAATGCAGCACCAGCTGTAGGAATGGGCTAAGTTATACCATTAAATGGAAAATTCCCAGAAAGTGTAAACAGACCACAGTTTTGAGCTGATGCTTCCCACGTTAGTAAAGCAACAATAATAAAGTCACATACTATGACTTGGTGGGTCTCAGTCTTTTTCACTTTAATTTTTGGGGTGCATTTTTGCCCTGGGTGATGAGCATACTGTCTGCTGGTTACACAGATGTGATTTACACTCAAACTTTATTGCACCTCTTTCTTTCATGTCTCCATCTCCTTTGGATGAAGCTTTCCTGGGCCAACCTCAAAAAGGCTCACTGCTTTCCCCAGGCCCCCAGCTGTGCTCTACAGACAGTTGATATTTTGACTGTGGATCAGAACTGAAGAATTTTAGAAATAAATTACTATGGGACAACTACATATTTGTAACTTATTTCTTTAATGTGTTTCAGTTGCACAACTCAAGCATTAGAAGAAACATCTCTTTTTCTTCCCACCTATTAAAAAGAAGCATTTCAAATATCAATGTTTGTACTCACTCAGATTTAATTGGTGCTAAAATGAATGGATTTTTCAGTAGCCATATAAGAGTATTTAACCAAAAGTGCACTCAAACGTGCATCTAAGCAGGTATGTGAATTTATGGGAATCCTTAAAATCAGAGGATTTTGGGAAAGCTGCAAAAGGCAGGCCTCAGAGTCAGCAGAACTGCAATTAGAGCTAAGCAGTAGGCATAAGATAGGTCAGCAGAAAAATTATATAAGAAGTAGAAAAGTATGGACAAATGGAACAATGGTCTGTGTATTAATGCTTGCCTAGAATAACTCCCTAAGCTACAGAAAAGTATATCTAGCAAGATATTAGGAAGTTCTAAGCTTAATAATGGAGCTCTGTGCATTGCATTTTAAGGCTTGCAAACAAGTATTGTATTAGAAATACGCAAGCCTTGTTTTAACCAAAGGTACGTGTGGTTGTAGTGGTTGGATAGAACTGCTGTCAATATGATTTTGCTTTGTGTGATTGGTCAAAAAACTTTTAAAGTAAGTTGTAACATTAAGTTCTTGGTCTGCTGCCTGGGATGTGAGCTGATTGCATCTCCCCATTGTCATAACCATGCAATGAGACTGATGATGGAAAATAAAACGGCTCAAGGCTCGTTCCGAGCAGCCCCGTGCCGTTGGTGATTTGTACACAGCCCCCGGCCGGCAATATCAATTAACTTACCTTATGTCATAAGGGTGTTTCCCTAGTAATTTGCATACTGATAAGTGAGAGTAGAGGAGAGGTTCAACTCAATGTTAATTAAGTCAAAACTGTCACTCTCCTGAGCACTGTACACCTGCAGCCTGTCTGTAGGGCTGCACCAGCACTCACTGACCAGACAAACCAAAAACAACCAAAACCAACCACACTGGTTGTTTTACTGCTTACTCCACATACATCAAATTCAACAAATCTTGGCCAGTTGGAAGTACCAAATGGCCTGCCTTGCACTGAATTTGCCCTGTTGGGCATAATGCATTGGATAAAGTCATTGTGGGTATTTTTCTTGCAAACAGTGGTCCATTATATCAAATAAGAGAAACTAATGCAATTGGTATGGATATTTGTGCAGCATCACTGTACATAATATTCAGCTATTTTGGTTTGGGAAAAGAGGAAAGAATTTAGTTAAAATTTGTGAAATTTAGATAACTCTTTGACTGTGTTCAAATATAACCTTTTTTTAAAATCTAGACTAACAGTAAATCTTATTGCAGAAACACCTGCACTTCCCAACAAAATAATACTCAAACAAAAAAAGCCAGCTATAATCAAAAAATGACAAATAGAAACTCTCTTAATTTATTAATCTAATTAATTCACTCCCTATATTTATTAAACTAATTGCATTGGTTTCTCAAGGGGAATTATATTCCCTACATTTCTCCTTAACATATATCCTAGGCAGTATCTTCAATATTTTATTACCATAATTGAAAAAATATTTTTGGTATATTCATACTCAATAATAAACTGTCATCATAAACAAGGAGCTATGATTTTTAAGTCATAAAAACACAGCAGGTGAACAGAAAGGGGATGTGATAACTCTGACAATAAAATTTTCACTGCTGCCCCAAAAGCCCAGAGTGATGGCAGCTCTTGCCAGACTTTACAAGACAATTTCCTACTGCATCAGGATATCATGAAACGCTTTACAGGAAAAGAAAGTAAAATGCCTAATGTAAGCAAGACTTTAACAAAACATTCTGGAAATAAAGGAGGCCTCAAACACAATTGTAATTCAGTAAATAAAACACCAATGTCAACGACACAGTAACAGAACAAATTGAGCACACTCAGTTTGCTCTAAACAGCAAGACATGCACTGTAGTGAAAAGAGAGTGAAAGACAGAGAGGAAAATGCATAGCATTTTTTGGTATGGGATTTCTAAAATTATTTGATTCAACTGTCTGTTAAAAAGCAGCTAAGCACACCACTTATAGTCATCACAGTGTTATGGATATGATTTTATCTGTACTTCTACTGTAAATGTGAAGTGATTCACAGTAAATCAGAGGACATAACATAAGATTTCTGGTGAACATTCAGCCTTGTGTCAATCTGCTACACATGAGTAAATTTCACATTCCAAGAACCTATTATTTCAGTTATTCTTTGTCTTAAATGCACAAGGTTTTAACAGCTTTCATACACAAAGTGCAAGAATTCAAAGTTGGTCAAAAAATTAAAAACGTTAGCATTGGTATAAACTTGCATCAAATTATACCTGGGGGGACATCAGGGAAAGCTGAAGGTGAAAGATACCTTTTAAAATCTCTAATAGAAAGGATACAGTGAACTAAAACCTTTGTGGCAGAGAGAAAAATAATATCTCCAACATTGCAGACAATAGGAACGTGGAAAGGAGGAAGTTTGGGACCTTCAGTACAGAAAAATAATTATCTGTATGAGACCTTTCTGGGTGAAGCTCTAGCAATCCCTTATACCAATCTAGTAATCCCTCAATACTGTAACATTTTTTTCTAGATCTGAACACCAAGGTAGGTTCCCTTCAGCTGTGGGGACTGTGGAATGCTCAAATCCCAAATTTCCCATGTGGCTGTAGTTTGATTCCTGCAGAAACAATGACTGATGTCACAGCAAGAGATGCGGATGGATAGAGGAAAAAATGTAAGCAGATGGCTGCTAAGCTAAACTAAAATGCAAACAGGATGAAATTAAACAAGGAAGGTAGAGGACGAAGAGTCCTAACAAGGAATGTTTTACAAGAGGGGAATTGCAAGCTAGACAGATGATGATATTTTCCTCAACAGCTTTATTTAAAACTGGACAAAGAATTGTGAAAGGTACCAGAAGGGACAGACCTATTCTGCTGTTAGAGAGTTTCATAATATCTGTTTGAATTCAGAAGAATCAGGTCATGAAAAGAGTTACAATGGTTCTCTTTTCAGAGGAATATAGTGCTCTGCAGGTAACATTTAATGTATTGAATATTAAAGTATTTTAAAATACATTTGTATCAGCTTGTTCCCCAAATACAGCTTTACTTAACAATAGGTGACTAAATAAATAAATAAATAAATAAAATAACAATGTAGTTTAAAAGCTAATATATTTTTTTAATTACTGTCATTCTTTGGACAGCAGTTTCCTGCTAGGCATTCACTTCTAGTAGGACCTCTGACTGAAGCCAACACCTGGGGCACATTTCCTGTGTCAGGTGCACAACTTTTGAAAATAAAGTACCAACAGTTGCACATTGTAATTCGTGAATTACAATTATTTTTCTTACAGGGCTAAAGGCTCCAAATAGCATTACAAACACAAATGTCTAAAATATTGCCAGTTGTTAGCAATTACCAGCATGATAGATAATTTGGAATATCCCCAAGTACACTTGTTTTACTGTTTACTCCGCATACATAAAACTCAACAGTTTGAAGTTGAAGCTTATACTTAAAGAAGTATAAGAAGAAGTTGAACATATACTTAATGCATTTCTGATTTACCAGACCTCCACCACAGCTGACTCCCTTCACTGTAGAAATCATTTCAGCCCCACAATTCCCCCACACAAGGCACAAGGGGCCTTGTTTGTCCAATGCTGATCAGCATCAATAGCACCTCCTTCCAGACAGTCCCTCTAACCTCTCCTTTGCCCTGGTGCAAAGGTTTGAGGAATTATACAGGTGGTTTTTTTCCCCAATGCTGAAAGGGTGATGGCAAGAATTGAGCAGACCCTGAGGAGTTCTTTTCTGCTCTTTACCCTCAGCATTAACCATACAAACATAGATGGTTGGAACATCATCTGTGGAAGAAATATGAGATAAACTAGGAGGAACATTAATCTTGCACTGTGCTGGAGGCATCCCTTTCAATTACTCTTCTTTTTCATCTCCTTCCTTGTCATCCACATCTTCCTTGCTAACAAAAGCTCTTCTAATTCGAAATCCTTCTCTGGTCACAATGTCTCCTTATGAAAAAGGAAGGAGAGAAAAGAGCTGCTGCTGTGAGCATTTTTGTACAGGGAGATGGAGGACTGCTTTCTTCTGCTTAACTAATGCTCATATAAAACAGAGAGGAAATACCTGGAAAAATATTGCTATGGTCAGTAACAAAAAACCCCTACCATTTTGCTGATGGAATCTTCCTCCATGAGGTGCCTTCTGGCACTTTTAGGTGTTTGGAACAACTAGCTGACTGCACTAACCTCTCTTACTTTTGGTAGTGTTTTGACAAACCTGAATTTTTCTTTTATGTTGGTTATTTTTCTTCTCTGCCTGTGACTTGGGGACTGTTGGTATTTCACTTTATGCATCAGCCATTTCTTGGTGGTCCAAGGTGGTATCACCAGGCTCCACATGTACTGCTCTTTTCTCTACTTCATAATGCTTTACCAGCATCTTCTGACCTGTTGGTCACCAATGACCTCCAGTCTCTTTCTGCCAGGAGACTCAGATTATTTCTTCTACCTCTCCCTGGAGTAAATAATAAGAGATCCCTTTCCCCAGCCTTACTTCTCATTCCTCCCCTTCCATCCTGCTGCCCTTAGAGTCCCTCCTGTCAAGTCAGCAGACATTCTGGACAAAGGAAAAGTTTGGACATCTCCTCTGTATGCTATTGCTATTGCTGAGGTGACTGTGAGCCAAAGAAAGGGTCCACACTGATCCCTAAGGGTGAAAAACAGCTTTTCTCACAGCAGCAGGGGATGAACGGTAAAGTGCTTTAGACAGGGCTTTCTATACTGTAGTACATGGAATTAGCACAAACGACATGGCTGAGCAGTATTTTACTTGCTAGTTGCATAATCCCCCCTTACATTTTTCTTTATGGAGCCTGTGAACAAACAGGGTAAAAAATTGCACTGTCAGAAATTTGGAGCTAAAATAGGCAAACCATTCTGAAAGATGAGCTCATGGGATTTTCTGACATCATTTTTTAGCTTCTGCTGAATAAAAACACTCTTGTGTGAAAAATAATAATTTAAATAACTTTATATGCAAAAGCTGTTCATTAAATTTTCTGGCATTTCATATGTGCTACAAATGCTCAGATACAATGCTGAAGTTCAAATGCTTCTGTAATTGGGATGAGAATACATTGAAGAGGCAGGCACATGAAAATCTAAAATTCTGAAAAGGCATCATCTGAAATGAAACTATATCAGTCAGTAATTCTGTTTCCACATGCACATATAGTGTATGTGAGGAAAGTGAACTGTTTGCTTCACACACAGAAAGTGAGCCTCTTGAAGACTGCACAAAACTTCATTCACATTTAAGACCAGAAAACCACCATAAAGAGTATTTTCCATCTTTTGAAGTGACCACAGCTTCAGTTAACACCATTTGGATTTGTAAGGAACTTTGAAAACTCAGACAAACAGTCCTGATTTAGTGAAAAATGTTTATTTCTCCACAAGTAAAAATGTTGGCAAAGATTTCCAGGCTTTTCTACAAATACATATTTTATGTTTATTTCAACCAAAATTAGTATATTATTTTATTTATCTCATAGGTGAGTAAAATGATCGGTACAAAGTGAGTAACTGCCTTGTTAAGGTCAGGCATGAGTCAGCATGCCTGAAAACAGATATCTTTTTCCCCAGCCATGAGACCTTTTTTTCATTATTTACCCTCTCCACATTCTCCTTCTTACAACTCCATGTTTAAAAAGAAAACTGGAAAGGGAGCTGAAAGATATGGAATTCCGAAGGAAAGTATTTTTTTTTAAAGTAATCCTGAAAAGGCTGCCCAAATGTTCTTATGCTTTATTAAGATGTCAAAATATATTGCATCAATTTCCAATCTCCTAAACCTAGATAAAGAACAACAAAATAATTAAGAAAGTAAAAACTAAGTGGCTGGCAACAAAACTGCTGAACTGACAGCCTGGTAAGTTATCTTAATCAAGTATTATCATGGCAACAGAATAGATCTCTGATTTCTGACTCATGTCACAAATTGCATTGTGACAGTTCTGTTGAGAACTCCTTTTTTCCACTGACAGGCTCTTGTTTTCACATCTGGAAGAAAGGGGTGACCAGAAGTTCAAAATTCAGTGGTCTAAAAGTGCATGACTGAAAATACTTAAAGACCAGCAGTGAAGAATGTTGGGATTTAAACGCCAGGTTCCTGGAGCCTTAGTGATTCCTCAGCTCTCAGTGCCTCTTCTTAACCTTGCCCACTGCATGCTTCTGTGCTGCTCTTTCAGCTGCTTCACCCTGTTGCTTTGGATTTAGATCTGAGGCACAGACAGATAAAAATATTAAGACCTTGAAAGACAGTAAGAAAAACAATCCTCCCAAGATGCCATGATCTTACCTAGAAGAATGGTCCATGTGCATTTTGTTGGCACGTTAGCAATAGGCATAAAAAGCTATTTCCTACACTTCTTACATTTCCTAATCCATTACCATTCAGCAAGATATTGAGGAATGCAGAGGGAAAAGAGGGAGTTTCCACAAGTTTATACATCATGATTCCTCCCACCTCCAGGCTCTTCATTTATTCATGATAGATGATGCACAGCACTTCTCAGTGGTCCCTCTCTCAGTTTGCTGTAGAGACATCCTACAGTGACTACATTCCAAAGAGCAGGGCAACATTTATGTAGGAAAAAAAACCCCTTGGAATTAACTCCTGCTTGGAGTTCTAACTTCACTGTAAAGTGAAATACTGCCTCAATACTTTGTTGGGTTACAGTGTATTTACTCTACTATATCTCAATTAGCTGTAGTTTCATTGACTACTGTTACAGCTCTTGTGTACTGGTATGTAATATGTTGTCTGCCTGTAAACAAAGGACAAATTTAGGTACCTAAATTATTCTTTTGTTTAACCCTTTTTCTTTAAATGGCATACTGTTTAGATATCACTGTCCTTGGTAAACACCCAGATTTCAGTGGTACAGAAAAAGAGTCATAAATGCACAGTGATATCCAGCGCAACATAACAAAAAGAAAGAACTCACATTACTTTTCCCACAGCCAGTGGGCATGCACCCACGTATTTTCTGTGCTCTACCGTGAATAAGCTCCCTCCTGTGTAATTTACAAAGAGGAAAATCTCTCCTTATTTGCTGCACACATTAAACTAGGGAACATTTGTATTTTGTAAACATATGCTTTTTTTCTTTTTTATATATAATGCATTCTATGCAGCAGAGGTGATCTGTTCAAAGGGATATTCTCGCTGGCCTTAAACTTACATTCTCACTTTCCATGTAACATTTAAATAAACAAACAAGATACTGCTCCTTGAACAAGGTCAGAGGGATTTTCAGATGGTCTATTTCCTCAGCTTGCCTCTGACTCCACATTGCTTTGCAAATCAGATGCTGGATATATTTTGATTATTTTGTACTTTAATGGATCATGTACAAAGAGTCCACCCTTCACATCACAGTCATCAATTTTTTCTGGAGTCTGATGGGAAAAGCAGGTAGAAGGGTGTATGTGTGGGTGTGTGTGCGTGCACACACCAGTGTATACATGTGTGCTGATTGAAAAGTGATGGATTATTTTCATGTGGTAAGAAACACAATGTTTTCTTTAGCACAGCAGGATATTCTGTTTGCAAGGTCTAACAGTGAAATATTATGCATATCTGGAGCTGGCCCACTGCCAAAAACCTAACAGCAGAAATCAGAAGAGATTTTGAATCTGAATCTTAAAAAACCAGTACAGCCCTGCAAAGCAACTAATGAGACATTCAAAACAGAAAAGCACTTGTACTAAAGCATGATTGCTGTCATATATGTCATCATTTACAAAACAGTAAATAATTATTCATCTAAATGTTACCTTGAACTTCAATTTAAAATATAAATATATTTTCAATGACTTCTATGTCTGTGCTGATACAGGTTTATTTATTATGACCTGAAGTAAATTAAGTGACAGATTTCCCAATCTCAAAGAAGCAATCACTTAAAAAGCAGGTACAATTAAAAAATAAACAAACAAACAAAAAAAGGCCTGCATAACCTCATAACTCTAAATGCATGAGAACTGTAGCACACCAAACTAGAATCTACTAGGCCAGAAAAACACCAAAATATTTTCATTCAACTTTTGGGAGAGACGATGGGGCTGTGCATAACATTCAACCAAAGGGAGGTGGGCTGGGCCCAATCAGACACTGCTGGAGCTAGTTGGAGTTTTGCCATTCACTTCACTAGTGGACAAGCCAAGCATTGCCCTTTAAAAACTCTGGCTTTGAGGCCTTTTTTTAGTGCTGAGGTCCAATTAATTAGGATGGGAGAAATACCAGAGTACAAGCAACACTCTGACCCTTAGATATGTAATTCCTATGGAAAGGCAAAAAGAAGCTCACATGGGGATGGTGGACTGGGCTCACACAGCACACACAGTTGTGGCTGTCTGGGATCTTACAGCTTACAGTATTCAATTCCAGGCCACATAACTTTCAGCATGGGATCTGTAAAAACAACTCTTTTCTTGGTAAGTCTTCTTACAATGGTGTGCACTCATTCCTTGATTAATTTATTGCAGTTGACTAATTACTAGATAACACTGGACAGTGTGGGTAAAGGCACATATATATATATTTATGCATTTGTATGTGACCAAGTGAAGATGTTATTTACTATTAGCAAGCCCTTCTGGAAAATCTCACTCAAGCTCTCACGGTGCATCTTTATTTCCACTGCATCCCTTTTATCACCAGATCTTCACACTGGGGTTCAGAAAATGCTTACGGTACTGAAGAGTTTATTAAAAACAGGCTAGTGGTTTTATCAACATAGTTAATATTCTAAGAGCAAAAGATTTAGTGTCAGGACACAATCAACGTCTGGACTATTAATATGGAAACTGCAGCATTTTGAAAAAGGAGAACCTAGGAACTCAGGATGTGTATTTAATAAACTTCCAAAGTAAATAATGTCTGTTTTTATAATCTGATTTTTTTAAAAAACAAGACAAAGCCTACTAGAAATTTAGAAGCCATAATGGTAAGACACAAATATTTTTGAATACTTTGAATATAGAGTTTTTCACTTGTCCTGTTGCATTTCTTTTCACATGTTACCTCAGGAACCTTATTTTGAAATCATTAGAAACTGGTTTGAAGTAACAACTGCTCCTGCCCAAGGGTCCACCGAGTGATGAATTGCCATTTTCTTCTGGCAGCACACATTTCTATTGGGAATTTTCTGCTAAGTTTCCACTAAGGATTTTCATTGTTATATTTTGATACACAGAAGCTGACTGGCACATCTTTTCAAAATCTTTCTTGTCTTTTCCAAACATAACTAGCATATAAAAAGAAACATAATATGTATTATGGGAAAGCAGCACAGTGATATAAAAGACTTCCATACTAAGAGCAGACGGAAAATGGTAGTTATTATTAATTTAGAAAAAACAAAAGAGCTACCCAGCATTTCAGTAATGTGGCAAGTTGTGTGCTATTGAGGGAAAGAGGATTTTATAATTGGATTTTAGAGTAATTTAGGAGACGAGATAAGCTGTAATGGTTGCATATTAGAGGTTAAAACTACAGCAGAAACTCATAACGTAAGGGTTCATTGCACTGAGGAAAACAGAACAAAGGAAACAACACAGGAGCAGCCTGGCATAGGTAGCAGCAAGGTAAGTATGGGCTACACAAGACTGAGGGGCTTTTATATTAACATCCACTTAAACAGGTATCAAGCAGCATTCCTTCCCTTCACAAGTTCCTCCTTAAAAATAACACACACACATATATATATATATATATATATATATATATATATATATATATATATAATCCTATATGCATGTGTAAGAGGGTATGTAATATTACTACATACATTAGGTAGCATGTATTACTTCCCAAACTGTGCAGGCAGTAACATCTTGGTTTTAGAAGAGGAATGACAATAAGCATTTACATCTTTCTCATTAATAATGACAAAAGAATATATCACAACACCACCAAGCATGGACACGGCACAAAACTTTTGCACAAGGAATCCCTGAAATTTCAGGACATGATAGCTCTGGAGAATGGGGGGTACTTTTCCTCACTAATCCTTCCCTGAGCAAATGGAGACACAGCAGAAGACAGAGCCCTCTCCCTGGGGGCCTCATGCTCTCGCAGGTCGTGCAGCTCCCACCAGCTCTGCTGCTGCTTCCCCCTTCTCTGAAGGCTGAAACTCTTCTGCCCCTCCATCTGTCAGGTCAGAACTTGAACAGACCCAATCTCCAGAGCCTCAGTAGCTCCAGCCACTTCTGGAGCACACAAGTCACACAGGCAGCACTTTGCCAGCAGAGAGGAGGGAGACAAGGAGCAGAGGCCAGAAACAAAGGCTAGGCCACCAAAGTCATGCAGACAGAGCTGGAGACAAGCATGGAAGTGATCTTTAATAATCCTTTTCTGGGACCACTGCCTGCCTGCACGCACTCTGCCTGCAAGGAGCCTTGACGCAGCGCCTAGAGAGGCAGAGTCCTGACCTTAGCCAGCAGGCCTGGGTGCAGCACAAGTGAAGGGCAGTAGATTTTTAAATATAAGCTGCTACATCCCTGCAATCTGCAGTATGTTAGCTAGCCACTCAAGTCCCATTATTTTGTTGGGGATGGGGGAGAATGGGAAAAATATTCTCCAGCATTTTTCCAGGCTGATAGCAGCACACATTTTCAGCTTCCATCGCAGACAGATTCAGCTGCAAAATGGAGCAGTTCTGACCAAGTTCTCAGTTGTGACAAGTGAGCACAGGCTCAAGATCAGTTGCTTTATATTAAATGAAGACCCAGCCTTGGATTTTTCAAAACCAGGTGTCTAATTTTTTTGTGGGGCTTTGCCAACATTGAGATATTTTATGTTTGCCAGCTGCCAGTCTCAGTTTGGAAAGCATAGCTTCCTCACTTAGTGATGCAACTCCATAGGCATAGCAAATTATGTACACGTTTGGCAAGCAGCTTTGAAAAAAAAAAAAAAAAGAAAGAAAAAAATGTATTCTATGCCAAGAAATTTGAACACTTGCAAAAATACAGTAGTTTATCAGAAGAAAACAGTTTTCCCTCCTGTTCGCCTTCCAAGGATTTAGCTGGGGAATGTTCACCTGAGCAATCTAAACTCTCAGCATTCCAGAGGTAAAAGGGAGGGGGGAAAGAGAGAGGAAAGAAAAGAAAAGAAAAGAAAAGAAAAGAAAAGAAAAGAAAAGAAAAGAAAAGAAAAGAAAAGAAAAGAAAAGAAAAGAAAAGAAAAGAAAAGAAAAGAAAAGAAAAGAAAAGAAAAGAAAAGAAAAGAAAAGAAAAGAAAGAAAGAAAGAAAGAAAGAAAGAAAGAAAGAAAGAAAGAAAGAAAGAAAGAAAGAAAGAAAGAAAGAAAGAAAGAAAGAAAGAAAGAAAGAAAGAGAAAGAAAGAAAGGAGAGAACATTATTCTGCACAGTGATTCCTGCACTGTGGCTTCTCCCAGCAAACAGAGCACCATTCTCACCAACAGGGTAAATAACCCAAGCCTTGGGGAAGCAAAATCTGTTCAGAGTGCAGGCTCCCTATTGCTGTCCTTAGAACGAAGGATACTTCAAAGTTGGAGGCTTCCTTCGTTACCAGTGCTTGGCTACCCCCTGCTGGGCTCCCACGGCTCAGACCCCTCTGTACCATCAGGCAGCCACAGAAAAGCGTCCCAAACACACCAGGATCCACACTGGGGTAAGCTTCCTAAACCAAACCAGGCTGAGAGGCTTTGCTCCTGCTCAGTACCAAAAAATGAAGCAGCCCCGTCAGCTGAGATTACAAGGATGGCTGGTTGTTGCACTGCAACTCTCTGTTTTTCATATTATATGTGGATTTATCATAGACTTCCCCCAAATTCTAAATAAGAACACATTTGAGGAACAAATGGTACACTCAATGAGACCCCGACACATGAATATCCCGAAAACTAAATATTTTCTCAGTAAGTATAGAACCCTAAAGCAGAAAATTTCCTTTCTAATTCCGTGTAAATTGGATGAGCACATCTGAAACACTTTCCTCAGCTTGCTTTAAAAGCATTCCTCAAATACAATTCAGAACAAAAATTCCCAGTACAAACCCCTTATTTATGTATTTTGTGGATAAATTTAAAGAGGAAAATGTGCTGCAAGATGTGTTCAAACAACTAATAGTTCCTGTAAACCAAAAATATATTAAAAACCAGAAAAATGAAAAGAAAAAGATTAGTTGTTTTAAGCTATAACACAGCTGTATGCAACTAAAGCCAGAAACATGTGAAATTAAATTGGATTTTCGGGCAGGGGGTGGGGTAGTGTGCAATGGGGTTAAGTTTACTAGTAATTCAAATCCTTTTTTCCAAGTTGCAAGATGTTGTTACTGACACTTTTATTTTTCTTTCATTCTGTTTATTTTTGTGAACAAGGCAGAAAAGAAATTGTTATTTGAACCATATTAACAGAGGCTGCATGTGCTGGCTTAGGGCTCTTGTTTAGCCAGTTACTGCTTCTATGTAGCAGAAGGGTAAAATAAAAGGCAAATATCCTTTCAAACATTTATTAGTGTCACATAAACAGCAGAATTCTATACAATAACAGATTAATAATAGGCTGAATTAATAGTCTCTAACCTCTTTGATTTCTAAATGCTGGTAAGACACTGTCCCCCTTGTTCCTTTATCTAAATAAAGCATGTGTAGCAAACAAATATTTCCCTTGTGTTACCACAGGAAAAGGGAAGAAGTTTTCATGAAACAGAGTTGTAAAGGGATCATATTACAGAACTAGAGTCACATCTCTCCTCTAAACTGTTGTCCTTTATGCTGCCTGTCCTCTGCAACAAGAGAAATGGCAGCAGCAGACTTGGAGGTGGGAGGGGGACGACAGGATAGTGTGCCTGTCTGTTAGTCAGCAGGAGCCATCAGCTAAAGGGGATGGGTTAGAATCCATAGTTCTCAAAATCTAGACAAGTAATCTATTTTTTTTTCTTCCTATACTTAGATTCTGGTTTGTTCTCACGACACATAACCTTTTCAAAGGTTCACTCCTGAAAGGACAGAAGTGCAAAAAAATAGTATTTCAAAGCTACAGGCCAACTAGGAATAAGAAGGATCCGATCCTTCAGCTGCCACTATTGACAGAAGGCCTTGGCTTTACTCAAAATGGCTTTGTCTCTGCTGTGGATCTGTTCACAATTTATTTGAAAGCAGAAGGCACTTATTTAAAAACAGAGCCAGAACCTATCACTAATCTGACAAGTTTTCCACACAGCTCCAACCCAAGCTTTCTCTGTTGTTTAGCAGTGGCCATACATTGCTAGAAAATGAACAGAGCATGGGAATCATTCAGCTAGGTGTCTAGAGTGAAAGTGGATGGAAGGATATGTCTTTTGACCCCAGACTGAGGACCAGTCTGAAGAAAGTGATAGGCATCCCCACTCCATTCCATCCTGCAGTCCTGACTCCTAAAATTTCCTGTGTGCCATGGGATGCTACCACAGGTCACCTATGAGCTTTTCCTGACAGTTCCTGCATCTCCTCCCAACAGAAAGCTAGGAGTAGACTGGGATGCACATCCAGACCTCAAAGCTAGGTAACATTTGCTGTTGTCTGAGTTTATCTTAAATATTCCTTAGAACTGCATCCAGCCTTTGGTTTCAGTATATGCCCTTGTCTTCTTCACGTCACCATGTCTTCACCTCTGCATTCCCCTTCTAGCTCTCCCAAACACCACCTCTCCTGCACTAGCCTGGATGGCTCGTACCAGCTTTCTGCCATGACTTTTAATGGTCCAGTCCTGTGTTACCAACACTCCACATCGGGCTAAATATCACTTTCTTATAATTGCAGAGATCTTTCCCAGAGCTACAAAAGGTCTAACTGATGTCATCTCTAACGTTGGTTACCCTTCTGCTAGTCTGCTAGCAGTGCTTCTCCTCAGCTTCTGTCCTAGCTCGCTTGCAGACATCTTTTTCTGGAAGGTGCTAAAATGTTCTCGGATTTGTCAGGCACTGCCTAGCCACTCCACTCACATTCACAATCCTGCCACCTAGATCCTCTGATGAAATCTCAGCATGACTTTGTATGGCATTCCTGAGTGAAAACCTGTGAGATGCATTTTCTGCAGCCTTCCTTGTCATAAGTAAAGAACATCAGGCAATTTGGGAGAAAATGGAGAATCCCAGATATTACTCCTGCATCAGCTACAGATATGAACAGAAGAAGAATATGAAAGATGTGTGGAATATATGGGAAATCAGAAAAGAGAGAGAGGAGCTAACACAAAAACTGTCTACTTTGGATAAATCAGTAATCTTGATTATTTTAGATCCAAAATATTTCAGTTCAAACACTGTGAATGATCCAAGCAATAGTATCAGTAAAGTTGCATTTGCAGATCACATCTCTAAACATAAAGAATACACTCCAAGGGAAGCCATTGTCATTCCTCTGCCCCCAGCTAACATGTCTCACTGCAAGATGCAATAGGTATCACCACAGTTCCCAGCAAAATCCATGACTTGATTAATTTCTGGCTTCAACATCTGGCTGGAATTTTACGCATACAAAGTCTGTGATTTGTACAAACAATTACTTTAGAGAAACAAAAATCTTTGCAATTCACCATGTCATTACTAAACCATCTGTCCAGCAGGCCACTATGGGATCATGCAGATAGGACAGAAGGCAGAAGTCCTTTTGTCCAGTATGTTTAGTTCAAAGTATCTGCTTTGGTCTTCATTATCAATAATAAGAGTTTGTTCACATTATGTTGTAAGCTCACTAGAGACTAAAGGTTTTCTCCTGCCAGCTGAATTATATCCATACCTTAACTGTCAAAATTGTAAGCAAAAAAGCCTGTCTACCCTACAAAACAAAGGAAATCAAGGCAGCTGAATACAGGAGTTAGTATTTTATATGCAAAACAGTATGCTGTTTGCACAAGTGTTGCTAATAACATTCCTTCAAAAATAACATTTTTCAAAAAAATTGAATCAGTGGATGTATGAAATTGCCATGTTCTTTTTAGCCCAAGAGAAGGAAAATTCCAGAATATGTATGTTCAAGTCAAATCAAAAGCATTTAGATTCTACCACAAGTTCAGTTTCTTATATGAATGTAACTCAGTGTACATATGGCACTCTTGCCAGAACAAATTAATATTGAAAGCTGAGACATGAGAGACACCTTCCTTAACCAAGTTGTGACTATCCTTGCCTAGAGCACACAGTACCTGGCATTTAAAAGGGTCTGCCCCACAGAATGAGATTCCCTGGATTGTGTCACATTCTCAGAGAAAATAAAAGGATGAATGGGCAGCAACATAAACATAAGCCTTGCTGAGAAGGCAGCATTTTAGATAACTTGTACTATGTCATTCTGGTACTCCTCACTTGGCAAAACACAGGCTTAAAACATATTATGTTAAGATAAGAGTTTTTTCTCAAATAGTTTTAGCATAACCAAATAAACACAGAAAGCAGGGTGACCTTAATTAAAAGGTCATTTACATTGTGTGTCCTGCCCTTAAAGCAGGATGAGCTGCACCATGTTATTTTTGACAGATACTTGGGTAAGCTGCTCTTCAAAATCTTCAGTATAGATTCAGCAATTTGCTCAGACAATGTTACACCACGAAGCTGTGCCTGCACTCCATGAAGCACCACATGATGGCTTGGAAAAGATTCTAAAGGTCTTAGAGGCAAGTAAAACAGAAAGAGTAGGAAAGGTCAAAGACTGTCCTAGTTGGGCAAAATGAAAGAGTATTTGTTATTTAATAATTATGTTAGGAAAGCAAGCAAAGCCCCAGGGGTGAGCTCTCTGCTCTGCTGTCCAAAGCTCTGCCCAGAGACAGCGTTCCAGGTAATAAGCACATCCAACTGAAGAGACATTTATCCAAGGTGATACAGAAGGAATCTCTATTGTCACTCCACAAACTCTTCAACACTCACAGGAAAGTTTATGAGCAATCTGTATAATAAAAACCTACACCTGCAGTTCAGTGCCCAAGCGCTGTGCAGAGCTGAGGGTGCCACACACCAAAGCCCCACCAGAGCAGGGGAGCAGCCTGTGCTGCCTGGCTTTGTAGCTCAGACAGAAATAAAACTCAGGGCAGCTTGCAATCTAGGGAAGGTGTTTATTTTAATACACATTTGTAAATTTAAGAGGTTCTTTAATATGCCATGTAGTTTCACCTTCTTTTTTCTTCTTCACTGAACAGGTTTAGAGGATATAAAATCTCAAGAATTTTTCCGAGATGTTGGTGATGCCGAGCCAGTAAAAGATCCTTTATTTTTACTGCTATGGAGACACTGTGCTTACCAGAGGAAAATCTTATGTCACATGCAAAAATCAGGAATTCCTCTTTTTTTTCCTGATGCCTACTAGCACACTGGCTGGCACAAGAGCAAACCCGCCAAGAGCAATGTGTTGTCCAATGTAATTTCCATCTTCCAAAATGACTTAGTCTGACTTTTCATGCCACTCACAATTTATTTCACGATGTGCACAAAGGTTTCCATGAGGAGCACCCCTCTCTAAGGCATTGTAGCTAGTGCTAAGGAAGGCTGCAGCTCACCCATGTACTGAGACCTGGCTGTGGAGCACCAGCAACTGGGTGGTGAGATGGTATTTTCAAAGGGCTATCCTTCAGGAGTTAGAGATTCTCTATAAGAACACTGCCAAGCAGAGCAGGCAACATTACTAACTGGGTAGCACGTTTTTTATACCCATGTGCATAGCCTGAAAATACTTTATTTTCTTTTTTTCCTCCTTTTTTACATGTAGACTCCTGCAACCAGCTATTCTATTGACATAGTAACAGGGGAGTACACTTTAACACTCTTTTTTCATAAAGCAGATGTCTTTGCTTGTGAGAATTGGCGTATTTTTACCCTTAGAATGATCTCTGCTTTTATATGCCTAATTAAATTTTAGCGGTCCCTTGCTTAAATAAAGATTTATTAGCTCTTAAAATAGTAGCATAATTCTTCCACCTACACACTATCCTTTAACGCATTTACAAGCAGACTGGCTTATTCACTACAAAAAAAAAAAAAAAGGATGATTTAATGTTGTTATGTTATTGGTGTCAATTACTAAACTTCACAATAGAGCTTTCTGAAGATACTACTCTTTAACCCTGGAGCTGTAAAAACACTTGGAAGAAAGAGAAGCTGTCAGTCTTAGAGATCAAGTACTCAAAAAAAGTTCAAATAACAGAGGCAATCAGCAAATTTCAGCCCCACATTCGGACTCTGCCACAGCCGTGATATGAGCTGACAAAATTGTCAGTTGAAGGAATCCAGGGAATTATTTTGAGGAGCTAAAATTTGCATTGTCAGAAGTACCTGCTTATACATTACTTCTCATTTCTCTGTGAATGAGAAAGACAAAACCCGTATATAACACTTTTGCACACATAGATTTATATATACTGACAGAAAGATGCAGTAAAGTGCTGTGTTTGCCAAACTATTGGAAATAATTTCTTTATAGTTCTGGGGTTTGGGTTTTTTAAAAATCTAATTTATTCTCCAGGATTAGAAGATTAGTCTTTCATTAGTTTTACTTTATTACAGTCCTGCTTGCTAAAATATTTACATCACAGGGAATATCATTTTCACTGAGCTGTAAAACTTCACCTCTCTACTCTGCACACTGACATCTTTGCACCTTGTAAACACCACTACTACAAGCAATTGTGTTCCATGTGTTTGTCAGATTGCATCAGGAATCCTGAATTTCATCTTCCTGCTATAGTTTTAATATTGTTCAGCAAAAACCAAAGCTTTTGGTAATTTCAAATATATTTTATGTGCAAGAGATGACTCTCATTTAATTTCACTCTTTTACGCCAGATTCTCTTTCAAAAGTCACAAAAAGCAGGTCACTCAAAAACTTGCAATATATGAATGTCATCCAGCTGGCCTCACAAATAAATCAGCATACAAAATCCCCTCTTACTGAAATTTGTCACAGTAAACATCAGAAGCTGTAAAGTGAAACTAATAGGAAACTGCTTTGTTGTGCAATTGGCGTGCATGTGTGCCCAAACATACACATGCACACACACCCCATCCACAGCTTTGTACTTTTCCATATATGTGCTATATGTTCAAAGAGCAACTTGCTACAGCCAAGATGCCAGCAAAATCTGGAACAGACATGAGTGGAAAACTTCAGTTTTATAGTAACAATGCTGTAATATCGGTATGTATTGTTCCTTCACCTTGCAGTCTTAATTACAGCCACCAGCTGCTGACAGTATCTCTGTTTTTCATGAATGTATGTCAAGGTCTGTATAATTTGTTACATGTAAATATAGGATGCTAATGAATATACACAAGCCAAGTCATGTGAAAACCTCTGTGACCAACAGTGACATTGGAAAGAAGGCACCGTGGTCAAGGCTGGGCTGGAGGGGCACATGTCCTCAACATCCAGGGCTGCCCTTCAGGCAGCCTTTGGATGATGCCTGGATAAAGAAAACTCTGTCTGATGAAAAAGAGAGCCACACATACATTTAAGACTAGGATTTATCATTGGGAGCCAAGCTGGCCACATCTACCTGGATTTGATACCATTTCTGGACTGCCTCTGGCACTAACCCTAGGAGGACTACTCCAGGGGCAGGAAAATCTAGTAAACATCATTATTGACAATCCTGAACAAGTTACTGTTTGGCTTGTTTGGAGAATGCAAAATTCCCAGCTGAGCAAGTATGTCACTGATCTGAAGATATTTAGGTATTTGAAGTGCTAAGACCCTCTGAGCAACTTACTCAAAAAAACAATAAATGAAGCAACTCTTGGATCATCAGTCCTGTAAAGAGGAATAAGAAGTGTCTAATTCTGTCTCAGTTTTCCTTCTCTGTTTTTGAGGTACAGATAAGGGTATCTATTCAATATGCACAAGTATGTAGCACATACATAAGCTCTTTTCTTATCTACAAACCCACAATTGAATGCTTATACAAAAGAATCCTCTGAAATACTTGTTTCTGTAAAGAATTATTCTCCTATATGATTATGGCTGCCAGGTAGGACAATACTGTATTTCCAAGAATGGACAAAAATGTAATGGTATCTCCCTAACAACAGTTTCATCCCTTAATATCACTGCATTTATTTAATTGCTAAAGACTCAGTGTTTCAGATGCTAAGAACATGGAAACAACAACAGTATTGAAGCAAACAGCAAATATTTATATAATTTGTCTCTACAAAACACCACTCTAATGGAAGACCTCTGTTGCCTGATGACCAGGCTGGGATGCTCAAAGGGGTCACCTAGTTCCTAAGAAATTCCATAGGAAGCATCACAGAAGTCTTTTTAATTGCTGGTTTTTAAATACATCACTTCAGTAAGGGGAAGGCCATGATGTCTAATGGCACCTTTCAGATTTTCCTTGCTTCCATGCCTTTAGCACCATGAACCCCCAGCATTCATAACTGCTGTACACCTTGTCACATGTCATTGGTGGCATCTGCACATATTCCACTTCAGCTTGGTAGAGATAACCATCACTGCTTGCAGTGGGCATGGAAGCTTTAGAGCATTACAGGCTGGATAAGGGAAAAACAAAACAAAGAACAGCACCACAAGCGTGCACCCAACATCCTCCAAAAGGTCAATCAAGTGTAAAACAAAGGAGCCACAGGTGCAGCTGGCCCAGCTGGGTATCTCCAGGAAGGGTGAAGTCCTTCCTCCAGCTAATCTGAGCAGATAGCAACCCTCAAGTAGAACAAGATGATGCCATGTTGACATTAAACAGATCATCTGAGCAGATGGAAGGAGAAATGGCAGTTCATGAAACTCACGTAGCACTGGGGGGAAGGACTGGCAGGAGGCATAAGGGAAAAAAAGAAAGAGGAATAAATGGAGGGGACTGGAAGACACAAGTCATAATGGTTCTTAACCATTACTGTCAATGTTGCTCCAAATTTATGAAACTATAGTACTAAGCACACAAACGTAACAGAAATATATGGGTACATACACATAGTCCACATTTCAGCTCAGCGGGGAAAATAAAAATTTTTTCCCATTGTTCTCCAACAGTCATTCTTGAGAATGAGAGGACACCTGAGCAGTTTCGCCAATTGGCCATAATTAAAAATCAACTTCTGCTTCTGCTGAAATAAGTGAGGTCACAGAGGACACATTTAAAGTGGTAAGAAAGATGGACTGCAGGATATAACCGTTTTCCATCCACCCATAAAAGCCCCCTGCATGTACTCATTTCTGTCTTTTTTGTGAATCTAACAACAGAAATAATGATTGTGTTATTCAGATTCTGTCTAGAGGAATTAAATCCCCAAACTTTTATATCATCCCATTAAAAACACTCCTTTATTTGTAGTGCAGTTTCTTGTGCAATGCACCACAGAATTAGTCTAAAACCAATCCTGCAAATGCAGTAAAAGTCTCATGCAGCATCCTCAGAACTCTCCCACTGGCTTACAAAATTACATTAAATGACTTTTTGAAGGAGTGAAGAAGAAGGAGCTGCTGCTGGGACATTTAGTCTATCAAAACACAAATAATTAATGGTTGAAAATACGTTTTGTTTAATAATTGCTGTTCTTCATTAGTGTGAACCAAGGACACAGACTATCTGAGACAATAGCATCTGCACCCCATATTTCATTATCACCAAACTTCACATTTCACACAAAAGCATAGCTAGCAAAGCCTTACAGCTTTAATTAGTTTCTGCCATAGCTGTGAAGGTCAGCCAATTATTGTGTGTGAAATTTCAATATGAAGCGGCTGAATTGAAGACAGCGTTGCAACATTGTGAAACTCTGCAATGCTGTAAATCCAGCATGATAGAAGCTTTTTTTCAAAGAAAAACACCCACAAAATAACATAAATTAATCATCAGGTATGCATAGCTTCAAGGCTTATTGGCTAATTTAACATGTGTTGAGGGTGAAAGGTAATTTTTGATAGCATATTATGCTTTGCTAGGGTTCTTCTTATCAGTGTCACCAACCATGACAAAACACTTAGTTGGGTCCTCATTTCTATGAGGAAAACACAGGGGTTTTGTGGGATTCAGTGTCCTACTGTCAAAATAAAACAATAGCATTGAGCAGATGAACTTCAGCCATCTCGAATGAGGGTCACGAGATGTACAGCATCTGAAAAAAGGCCTGAAAAACCAGGCTTTTCAAAACTTGTCTCATTTAGGTTCCAGCCTCATGGTTGGCTTTGGAAAATCTTGAGCCAAGAGTACACCATGTGTGTTGATGTGTAAAAATATATATAAGAATTTGGATTCAAATGATACATAAATAATCTATGCCCCAGCTGGCACTAAGGAAGTAGTAAAGGATGCAAAAGGATGCACATACCTCTGACCCAAGATACAGCCTCTTTGCACATGCCATTCTTGCTAAACACAAGTAATTTATGCAGTGTGTTGTGCTCTGGGATTACAGATGTGCAGAAGGTATGGCCCTAACCGTGAATGCCTTCAAGGCCAGCCTTATCTCAAATCTGGGCAGCGGTTGTTCGTTAAAAAGAAATCTCTTTTGCCTGTTTCTTGTTTTTTTAATAGATGAAAACTCTGAGTAAATTTTATCATTTTACATAGTCAAGAGCAAGAGCTTCAAAGATCCACTTGAAGCTATTTTTTTTTAATTTGGGTACCACCAGATGACACATTGAAGTCAAATAATTATGATACAATGGCTCTGTACCTCTAGCTCCAGTGAGCTAACAAGACCTGTCCTTGATTATAAATTTACAAGTGAGATTACTAGGTTTCAATGGGAGAAAAAAAGGAGGGCATGAAGCTTAGGGATTGGATTTATTTTGTGTGTTCTTCCTATGTTTAAGCCCCTTTTTGCTAACAAAAGTGTCCTGACAGAAAATATATGCAAACATATTTTTAATCTTGCCTAGGACAGTATATCCAGATCTAGTAAGCACCACAGTTTTATTCATGTGGAAATACCTGCATGTTCATATGTATATATGCACATCACAACCAATTCCCCCTTCCTGTGCCCCATTTTTTTCCTGCCATTGGGATGACCAGGTAAGTGGTTGTGCAGAGCCTCTGCAGACAAAGCAAAGCCAGCAAGGCAGTTTTACTGCTCAGGTTCTCTCCTGACTTCCTCCTTTCCTGGCACAAAACACATTTGCGGCTATAATGTGACTCACAGCAGTTATTGCCAGAATTTTCTGTTCTTTCTTAAAAAAAGAAAAAAATTAAAATGCATAACAAGTATTAGATGTTCAAGTATCAGTGCATATATTCCTGGAGTTATCAAAATACCAAATTTTTGGTTGCCAGAGAAGGCTGCATGAAAAACAGCCTGGGCAGAAGGTCGAGGGGTGTGATTGTGCTCTTGTGACACCGCACCTGGAATCCAGATCTGGAGACTCCAGCATAGCAAGGATGTGGACCCACTGGAGGGAGCCAAGAGAAAAGTCATTAAGGTGATTAGAAGGATGAAGCACCTTGCTGTGAAGACAGCTGAGAGAGCTGGGGTTGTTCTACCTGGAGAAGAGAAGGCTGCAAGGAAACCTCACTGCGTTTTTCCAGTACCTAAATGAGGTCCAAGAGTGCTGGTGAAGAACTTTTGACAAGGGCATGGAGTGACACAACAAGGGGAAATTGCTTAAAACAGAAAGAGTAGCGTTCAATTAGATATTTGGAAGAAATTCTTTCCTGTGATGTTAGTGAGAACTGTCACTGATTGCCCAGAAATGTTGTGGTTTCCCCAAGCCTGGAAGTGTTCAAAACCGGGTTGGATGGGACTTTCAGAAACCTTGTCTAGTGGAAGGTGTCCCTGCTCATGGCAGGGGAGTCAGAACTAGAGGATCTCTAAAGTCCCTTCCAACCTATACCATTCTGTGATTCTGTAATCATAGATTATTTAGAATTAAAACCATCACCATGATAAACATACATTTTTCTTGCCTCTTAAATAATCCTTTAACTAAACCCAGCTGAAAGACAGATTGTAAAGTAACTGACAGTTTGTTTCCTGCTGCACCTTTTTCAACATCATCAAATAAATCCATGCATGGAGAAAAAAGTAAAAAAAAAAGTTGTTTAGTTTGCATTGACGGAGCAGGGCTGATGCCTTCTAACCAACAAAGTCTGAGCTGGCTAGAACAGGTATCAAGGATAAATTAAAAAAAAACCAAAAAAACAACAAAACCATAATGGATATCCAGGTCAATTCTACAAAAGAAAAAAAAAAAAAAAGTGAGCACAGTCTTACAGTTAAGACCCAGATGTTCAGCATGGTACCCTGAAATGATCTGTTCCAATACCAGAATTTCAGCAGTGTTTCAAGGCAGTCTGGGAGTCTGAATTCCACTTCAGCTGAGGCCTAGAGCTCTCTGACACCTATTATTTAAGCTGGCACACCCCCCAGGGCTCTCTACAGGTACATCAGTGTCTCTGTGTCAGCACTGCTAAACAATAGCCTAAAATTAGCTGTGAATAGGTAGCTTCATGTTCCTTGGTTTCCCTTCCTATCTAATTAGAAGCACATTAGCTTTCTTCTGTGCAGATAGCTTGTAGCCCATACCAGGAAAGTATTTTATTTTACTTTCCTTGGATAAGAGTGGTTAGCAGCATAAAACCCAATCTTGAATTTCTACTGCTTTTTTACTTCTAAATACCAAAGGAGTTAGTTGTGCCAGAAGTAAAATCATATGTTAGCCCCAGACATCTACCATCCACCACAATATTCACTGAAACATTCACTGAAATCTAAAATATCAAAAAATAAAAAAGGAGGTGAAATTATTAGCAGTAGCCCCAAAGATGCTAAAGAAAATATGTATGTATATATTTTTGTATGTACATAAGTTAACTCCATCTTGTGCATAAGATACATTATTTCTCTTAAAATAAATCAGTGAAAGAAAATAATCTAAATTATATTGTCATTGCTGAGCAACCCAATGCAGAATAGAACAGGATCACAGTAAAAATCAACTCCAGAACAGAAGTGAAAAAAGAAAAAAACCAGCCAGACCACGCACAACCAACACACATTCACACAGAAGAAAAACAAATTATTATTAGTGAAACAGACTGAAACCTGTCTTAGGCTGTTCACCCAAGGGAGCAGCAAAGCTCAGTAGCTTAGCTGAGGGTGTCTTTTACTAAAGGTCAGACAAAACTGCAAGAAAAACCTTGGGGATATCTTAAAGTTGTTCCCTAAGACAGGGGATGCCTAATAGAGGTGGAGAGTTGGACAGGTTTCACTGTGTTTATTAAACACACACTAAAATATTGAATATGATAACAGTTGCTGACCTACATCAAACATGCTCTAAGTGTCATACAAATCGTCATTAGACAACGTCAACAAACACTCGACACACACAAAGACACACAAAGCCTTTCTTGCATTCCCAGAAACTGGACCCATCCCCAGAGACACGCCACTGGCACCAGGAGCCCGCAGCCCCCGAGCCCTGCTTGGTTCAGGGCACTGGGGACAGGCAGGCTCTGTGTGAGAGAAGCTCTTCCTGCTCAGAGTCCCCCATGCTCACTCACCCCACCCTGGCTCTGCTCCAGCAGCAACACTTCCCTGCAACAGGGTCTCCACTCAGCCCAAACCACCAGGGACAAGATCTCTTCCAGTCAGCCTTGCCAGCAGCAGCTGCTCCCAACCAAAGAGTCTCTCTCAGGAGGAAACGCTCTCTCAATGCCAGCCATGCTACAAGAACAGTGGCTCCTAACATCAGCAGTCTCTTTTCAAGAAGAAATGCAGGGAAAATCCTCACAGCCAGTCTCTTTCCAATGGGAGCAGTTCACATGTTGATCCAATGAATAATTTCAAGCTGGAAGATAAAATATTTAAAGAGAAAAAAAGGCACAAGATCTTCAGATGCTCACAGTTTTCAAGCCAGCCTTCAAAGCTCACAAGCTCACTACCATTTGCCAAGCAGGATCAACATGAAGAGTATGTTTAAAAGAAACATGAACAATTGCACCACCAAATCAACAGGGACTTCAAAATTCAGCAAGAATAGGAGCGAGTGGAGCTGCTGAAATGCCAAGCAGTAACTGCAAGCAGAAGTCCACCATGGAGCCATGATCTAATGTATGATTCAACTGATGGCCATGTTATACAAGGAAAAAACACAGGAACTGTCATATTGGACAGAGCCCTCCATCAGGGAACCAACACAAAAATCTATGGTGCTTAAGCAAAGGAAACCCTCTGGTGAGCAGGTAGAGTGTAGCACTGTCCTTACTGTCCTAAGTTTCCTCCTTACCCTATTACTGAGAGCACAGTTTATGTTCCAAAACCTGAAGGTCTGTTCGCCCTCAGTTTTTTTTTTTTTTTAATCTCCATCTAATATGAGCATGCACAGAGATATCTACCTGACCTAAAATGAGAACTGTGAAATATGACCAGTTTCCACAAGGTTACTTATCCATTGCCTACAAAGTGATTCTGTTAATCCATTTCAACTGACTCTCCTTTAATTTTCTGAAATAACTTCTGATTCCTGTTTTTGTGGAACAGTTAACAGTAATGCTTAACTCATCTTTTTCTATACCATTCTACAAATCCAAGCAGAGTTGCACTGTTTCTGTGAAGAGGATATAGGCAATCCAAAGTTCCTCACTCTTGCTGCAGGCTAAAGGCATGTATGCAGGCAATTGCTTCTGGATCAGCTGATGTTCAATAACTTTAACACTCACACCACTGAGCTCCATTTAGAAAAGCCCATTACTTGCAGTGATGATTCTGGATGATCAAAATTTTTTTCAGAAATACAAAAGAGTTCTCAAGCGGATCTTTTCTAGCCATGTTAAATGTGCAGAAAATATGACAACTAGAGCCTGTGCTACTTTTTGTCTTCTGATATAATAGATTCCTTTAGCACTTTCTTCACAGTGGTTCAGCCTCTCTAGTTTAAGAACCTTCACAACTCTTATGCATATCTTTTCAGATGGTTTATCATCATGACATGATCTGGTAGTAACATTTCTTTTATTCAATCTATTATTTCTTTATTCAATCAATGGCTCATCTTTACCAGTTTTAAAAACTGGTATTTGCTCAAGATATTTGAAGTGAAGGTAGGAGAAAAATCATTTAACTTCTCTGCAATATCCTTAACATAACTGTATGGCAGGTTTTCTCCTTCACAGATACATAGAGGCTTTGAATTCATTGGTTTGTGCTTATCTGATTAGATTTCCCACCATTTCTTTCCTGCAGTGTAGTCTGATTTCTGTAAGACCAGTTCAATTTTCAGAAGGATGGTTGTCTGCTGCAAGTCACTTTTTCAGCTTAAATTTTTTAATAGGCATACAAGATTTCATACAGTGTGCTTTGAAACAGCACAAGTTTGACTAAAACTTTTCAAATTGTTCCTCCTGAGATGCTACTTGGAGCAGCTTTCTCAAATGTTAAAAATATCATCATGCTGTGCTGGCCTCTTCCACCCTTCACCTCCTGCTCACCCCCCCATAAGCCCACACCTAGGGGCAAAGCTCCACGGTGCAGTCTGGGCAAGAAAGGTGTGCATGTATGGCTGGAGCTCCTCATGTTACATCATTCCCATTGAAGGAAAAAAAAAAAGAAGAAAAAAGAAGAAAAGAAAATTCTGTTTCTGATCCTTGTTTTTGTGAAGATACAATCAGAAATATGATCCAAGAGCGCTGACTGAATGCTGTCTGCTCATGCCTTGAAATGTCTGGCAGCATGAGTTGTCACATGATTTTTACTCATTTTTACAGTCTTTCTCCTTTGATCTAGTAACAATAGACAATGGGATGCATCAAGTATATTTCAAGCCCATTCTAGGCCCTCAATCATAATACAACAAGGATTGTTGTATTCTTAATTCTTTTTAACAACTTACAACTTTTTCTATGGTATACTGTCAACACCCTGCCTGTCTGCTTAATCTGGACCTTTTTGGATGACTGGACCAGAAACATGGGAAGCTATTTTTCCTACCCTGCTTCCAGTCTGTAGCAGTGCCACTTTATTTTATCTGGCCCACATTCCTAGAGCTAGACTTCAGCCTAAAATCCCTGGGCAAATATGCTGTGCATGCTTCAGCATTTTGCTCAACATCCCTGCCCTGTAAAGCAGTGCACCAATGTCTCAGTGGCAATTTTACACAAGCCCACAAGGAAAGCCGTGTCTGAGAAGAGAATAGCCCTAATGGAATGACCTTTACTGGGACTTGACACCTGCTACCTTGTAAGCTTCTTATACACACAGCTTAATCCACCTGGAGGCTTTTTTGCTTGATGGAAGGTGATAAAAAAGCTGTTAGATTGTAAGCTCTGTCTTAGATTCAAAGCATGCAGGCTCCTTGATATTCTGAAGCTTAGGGCACACAGAGGGGAAAAATATTTCTTAGTTCCGGTGAAATTCTCAAGTTGCTTATTAGGAATGAACTCTGGTCTAAGAAACACTTCATTGGTATGAAAGTAAAGAAAAGGCTTCCTGATAGTAAGAAGGGGCCCAGTTCCACAGTACTACAGACAAGATAATGTAATAGTGATCATAAAGCTTCCCTCAGCAGACAAAAAGAAAAAAGTAGCCCAAATCTAGAAATTTACAATCCACAGAGGATCTAGCAGATTGTATTCTGGACACCTTAAAGGTGAATGCTCTAAAACATGCATCAATCCACAGAGATGAAAACCTGTCCCCCTCTGATTATAAATAATTCCCTCTTTCTTTTGAGACAACCAAGGTCTAAACCAAAAAGTTCTGTCTAGGTGATTTTAGCATGATAGAAAAGGGGAGAAAACAGAGTAAAAGGCAGGCTCCACTGCAGCACTGTCCTGGGACAGCTGTTGGGAGAAGCTGGTACACAAAGGCTCAGAATTAGAACAGAAGAGGAATTATTTGGCAGCTAGCTTTTAGAACTTAAAGAGTAAAAAGAAAAAGAAAACAGGAAACAAACAAAACATTCAAACAATCCCTCCAAAGAACTGACCTCCTAAACAGATGATCTTCCTGAACAGAAATGATCTATCACTAACTGCTCAAGCTCTAGAGGCAGCCCTAGTGAGAACTGCAGAATGAAAGTGCAGTGGTGGCTGGGAGCTGAACTCATGTTCTTCAGGTCACTGCTTCTCAGTCTCTTCTCCCACTATGCCAAACACCATATCCCTCAGGGAAGCAAATCCTTGGAGCTCATCTTCCCTCCTGCCTGAGCCAAGGTGCATCAAAGCCACCAGCTCTGGCCTTACACAACCTGGAAAAGGAAATTGTGCAGACCCGTTATTACACACCATGAGAGAAAGCTCGAATAAGCTCTCTTCAGCTGAAAGCTTTTCCTAGCAGAAGTTCCAATTTCATGCTCCCCTGAGCACTGTTTCCAGGATTTTTATTTTCTCTGCAGGCTAATGTTGACAATCTTCCATCACCCTGGAATCTTCAAACATTTTGTCCTTCTGCAGCTGGCCCAAGTGACTAATTTATTGTTTTAAAGGGTTGGACACAAAAAGTTCAATATGGAAAAATTTATAAGGAGATCACTGTTTAATAAATACTGTGAAATAGAAGGAAGGTCTTTTTTAAAAATTTTGTTTATTTCTTTTAAGGTGGCTGATACATCTATTGATGGCTTTAGTCATTTAGATCCAAGGTTGCTTGCCTGTGAGATCAGGGTTTGCAACATCCTACCTGTGTCATAAACACCAGGCTCTAAATGTAGCAGTAGCTAACCTTTATCTGATGGGTTTTATAAGGTTTTATATAGGCCATTTATATGAAGTGAGTGGAACATTGATCCTCCTGTTCAAGTTTCCTGAGATTATTCAGTATTAGCATTGCTGAGATTAGTCACACCGTGGCTGCTGTTCATGTAGATTGTTTGATACAGAATATTTCCCACTACACACAAAGCAGCTCTGTAGGAAAAACCAATTCAATCAATTTGAGCAGCCCTTCTTGTGCTACATTGGTATATTATGTATTGGACAGATAAAGTTGTGATTCTATCTAATATATTCTTTGGCTGGTTTGACTGATGTACTGAATGAATGGAGATACCTAATGCTATCCAGTCCTGCTGCTGAAAGATAATGGCATCATTATTTCAAAACAGACCAAAAAAAGAGAATGGGGGAGTTTAACCTCTGCTTCCCACATCTGTAGTAAAGATGGACAGTGCAGTATGGGAAGGAAGAAAATCAGGCAGAGGAGACTTCTGACAGCAAGTTAAAGTGGAAACTGAGGATGATGAAAAGCTGATGCAATGCCAGCAGCTGCAGGAATTGACACGTGCCAGCCTCACGTTCAAGAGGTACTCTGCAAACTGCAAAACACTTTTAGATAAGAAAACTATCTGAGCCCCAGACTTTTTTATTCTTTTCCCAATTTTTATAATTATTGGCTGGGATGGTAGAAGCACCTATATCCCTGAGAGGGCCACCTCCAGTGGTTTCTTGTAGCTGTTTGCACCAACTGGCATAGGTGAGCACATTCAGCTTCTGTAGTGGCCACTCTCTAATGACAGTGCTCCACAACTCTAGGCCAGTCAGATTTTAAAAGTAAAAAGGAAAAAATTAAAGGAATTAAAAGAAAAAAAAAAGACCAAGTTGATCTTCTTATTCTAAATCTGTAAACAAGTAGATATTGTTTCCAGGGTTTAGGCTGACTTTCTAACACTGGAGATGTGCAGAACATTTAAAAGCACATCAGCTTTTACATAAAACACCTTGGAGCCAGGAAGGGGGGAAAATAAATTCTCTCTTATGTTGTATTAGAAGAGAAACACAAAAAGTATCTCAGAAGAATTATCATAGAAAAGGGACAGACGCATCAAATAATGGAAGTGCAGCATCATCAAAAGGTGAAGGTGTAGTCTATCATAAGTGGAAAAGTCTGAGAAATGGAAGACAATGTCATAAGACCAGAGAATAATGGTGTCATCAGGTGCCATGTTTTGTTAAATCTTGTATACAAACTCCTGTGATTTCTTTTGTCTCTCAGTAGTTTTGTATTTGTTGTTCCTGGTGGGTTACAACAGCATGAGATTTACTGGTGATGTACCTCAGTCTGGAAGCAGCACCATTTATAGCACTTCAACTGCAACTTGCATTGAAGTTTTACCCAATTTATTATTTTCAACATACACCTGGACAGCTTTGCTAGTACTGTGCTGTAGTCACTCTTTGGGTCTAGTGCTGATGTTAGTTTAAAAATTAAAAATATAATTTACTTTACCAAAGCACTCACATTCAGTGAAAGCAAACAATAGTCCATCTAAGGAATGCATGTATATGAAAAGAACCAATACATTGTGTTTGTAGAATTTTTCATAGCAGTATGATCATGTAGACTTCAGATTAAACAGATACTTCTGCAATTGGGACTGCAGATAGGCAGAAAAGGTGGGTACGTTTTTTCTCAGCTTATGTAGTTAATTTTTAATGAACCTCCCCAAGGTCTTTTACATAGATATTTTTCTCAGTGTTAAATACAATTTTTTTTAATTGACTTTTTTAAAAAAAATAATTAGAATTAATCTTCCCATGTGATTCTATTTATTTTTACACTTTGTCTCTATGCTAATTTTGGTGTGTTTAATTAGATCTATGTCCCACACTGCTCACCTTCAGATGTACTTCAACTATTACATCATCTCAGATGTTTTTCCTATATAAATGTTCCACATGTAGAAAACGTCAAGTAAAAATTGGTTTTATTCCTTAATCACACTATGACGTGATGATATTTATCAAGTTCTATAAATGAGCCACCATAGTTACACTAAATTTAATAGGATTTTGGCTTTTTTATTGTTGTTGTTCTTTGGGGGGGGAGGGGGTTGTTTGGTTTTTTGTTGTTTATTGTTTTTGTTTCTCCACCCTGTACAAGAACCTAACCTTTAGCAAGATAGCAACCAGACTGTCCACTAGGAGCTGTCATCACCTACTGCCTGCGAGGATGCTCCAGATGACCTCCAGGGTTGTTTCCTGAAGGAAATTTTTCTACATTTCTATTAACTTAATGAAAAATCTCATTTGAGCCTTGTTGAATCAGGGCATTCTTTTCTCAGCCACCTTTGCTTTGCCAACAGAGACACCAAGTCAGGAAATTTTAAGCCTGGAGATCCATGTCATAGAGCCTCAAACATTTAACTGAGATGGCTAAATTAACAGCCTAGTTCTATGTGTCATTACCAGTACGAATTTCAGAATGACACATGACTCATCTAAACTCCAGACCTATCAATGGGGAGCAAGGGACAATTATCATGTAACTCAGCAGAGTGTTTAAAGCAGAGGAATGGACTTGGAATACACTTGCTCCCCATGGAGAGTCTACAAGGAAGAATTACCAGCATTTTCTGAATTTCTGCTGCCACATTCTTTCAACATTTCGACATACACTCTTTTTCCAAGTTTATCATCAGCATTAATGCCTCAAGAATTAAAGTAACAGTGATAGTTGAAGTGGTTCCTACAGTACTATAGACTGAGCGTGTAAGTTTCCAGATTGCTGTCTGATGTCCATAAATTCAGAAGACTATTTTAAACAGAACTTTATTTTTTTTATCCTTGTGGAAAACTGCAACCCGTTATTACTATTGTATATCTGATGCTATATTTCAGGTGTCAGATCTTACAATAGATGAACTTGCAGCTGAAATTTCAGGGAAGAATAACAAAATAACCTGAAATCTGCTGTTACCTACAACAGTGAAAATATTATAATTTCATTACCATTTCCCTCCAAACAGATTCTCAAAATTAATCTGAAAAAAATGGTATTTTCCCGCATTTACAATAAATGAAGGTATCTGGATTTTAACATATACCCACTTTCAAGGAAATATAACAGGAGGATGTAAACTGAATGTTGCCCTCATTCAGTTTCACAGTTTATAAGAGTTTTTTACCCTATAATAATATACCAGGCAAATTTTTCTGAACAGATTTGTATTAATAATTTGACATATCACCATAAAACACCATCAACAGACCCTGCATCTGCCTGATACTGACGTTAAGAAGGAAGAGGAACATCAGACTGATGATCTGAACTGAACTGAGAGAGATCTCTACTGGAGACCCCTACCCACAACAGGCATGAATTTAAATTCAGTACTCAGCAGGTTTTCAACAGCAAAACCTGGACAATTTTCTAAGCAATTTATGCTTTATTAACAAAACTTAAAATCCAGACTAAGATGAATTTAATGTGCAAGAATTTCTTTCATGCCTAGGCACCTCCAATTTTAAAGAGCTTGTAAAGCCCAGAGACAGTTCCTGGGTCAACTAAAAGGGTTCTGCTCATCCACAGCCACACAACAACACATTGAAAATTTTTTCAACTTTTTATAGTAGATTGAGAGATTCCTCATTTTTACTTTGTGAGGAACAGGTCACTGTTTACCTGTATAACAGCACTGACATCTTGAAAACTACGGGGTTTTTTCCCAGCCATGGTATAGGAGCTCTTTAGCTAAATTTCTTTGTGGCATGCATGCCACATATTTTCCATCCATGTCTTTGATTTGCTTCGTCCATTGTCTGGGAGAAGGTTAATGACTAGGAAGCATAAATAGGATAAATAAGATAATGCTAAGATGAACAGCCTGACATTGGCCTTATGAAAAGCTATGAAAACACTGATTTTGGATGAGATATGTATAAAACTAAGAAAGATTAGCATTAATGCTAATTAATACTAATTACATCATTAGTTTATGACGGGGAGGGGGAAAAGACAGGTTTTATCAACCAAACAATTAATAATAAAATTACTTTTTTGGTTAAAGGCAATAACATTTGCTGACACACTTCTGTAACATGTCTTAGTTACCCAAAAGAAGGTTAGGAATCTCATTATTGGAGCACATGATGAAGAGTAATCCACTTTTGAATATGAACGAAAGACATCCATGTGATGATCTCTAAATCGGTAGGAAATATGTGCAGGATTATGAAATAGTTGGTAGCCACAAAGATAATAATTTAAAAAGAGAACACTTTAAGCAAGGAAAAGATGGTATATTTTTAACAGTTTGAAATCTTCTAGAAAGAAGCCTTCTTAGTGTAAGCATCTGGTATGCTCAGATAATAAACATTAGCAGCTTAATGCAAAATTTAAAGATAAGGTTCTTTGGTTTGTATTACAAAAGTAATAAACATAAAGGTCTTTTCAGGCCTTAAAATGAATCTATTAGCATGGTTCCAATGGGACTCCTCATCATAATCTCAAATGCACTTTCTTTGATAAGCCTCCTTTTCCTCAAACACCCTCAGAACTGTTAACCCCAATGTGGTGGGGTCTGTCTCTTGCTATTTCTCCTTGAAATTTCATTTTCATTCCTTCTGGCCCACACCTTTCCAAGTGTCATTCTTTAGGAGAGTATTTGCTTCCTAGAGGCTTCCATTATTTATCCCCTCACTGTACCCCTGTGTCATTGGGTCAGTTTCCACAAGGATCATCCAATAGCCCATATTACCAACCTGACATATGTTATTTGCTGTAACTCTTATAGATTCTGGTAACATCACCTGCAGCTTGCCAAAGTCATTCTGCAGCATTATACCTTAAAGCATACATCTTATTTTCTGCCATTTTGCCTTGAAGTGCCATCTACCTGCAGAGTCACCATGCAGTGCCTGTGTTTGGGGTTGTGCCCACCCCTCCATTTGTTCTCCTGCAGCTAGAACAAATCCACCTCATACTAAAGGATATTTAAGTTTTAATCTGATGTGTTTCAGCTGAAACACACCTTGAGCTCCTGCCTGTCAGGGGAAACTGTCACTGATGAAGTATATTGGCTCCCTCACCACTAGGTTGGACCAGCCTCTGGAAATTCCTCTCTCTGCTACAGTACCACCTCCAAACCTAAAGCAAATAGGATCCTAACTCAGGCAAGGAATTATGATCTGAAAAGCAGAATGAATATAGGCATGTATGTTACCTTTGTAGATCCAAGAGAACTGGTAGCAGATCAGATTAGCATTTTCTTCCTTTTCCAAATCACGTTTTTCTTCATGCAGTTTCCTGTTTATGAAATTTCTGTACCAACCTTAATGGGTATTTCGACCCAATGTACCTTGTGATAAATGCCATAATCATCCATTTGGAGGCTGTCCCATGTTCTCAAGACCAGAGATTTTTGGATGACAGCCTTTTATTTCATTTTCATTTGGCTTCTGTTCCTAAGCACTTTGCTTATTATCAGGCCCTTTTGTTGTGTATACTCCAGTTTCATCCTACTAATTGGCTACAGTGTAGGTCTATGATCCCTATCAAATTAACTTCTACTGTAATTGAGCCTGCTAGAATCGAATTGCTTGCATAACCTCCTCTTTAAGTCATGTTCTCATTGCTGTACACTTAATATCAAACTTTCAATACTTTACACTTTCATCAGTGATTGTGCATCTGAAGCTATCTTGGATAAAAGCATCGCTTACATAAAAATTGAATTGAATGCCTTTTTATAACCACAAAACAGCTGACAAAATGGTCAATATCTAATGGTAAAATTAAAAATCAGTCCACTCAGCTAAGTGAGTTGACTCTGTTGGTTTTAGTTGGATGAGAGCATAGTAGTAACTGGACATGGTAATACTCAAGATTTCCCATGGTGGTATCTAGGCATTGCTAGTTAAGAGTTTCCTGGACAGGTTACCAAACTAGTGGATGGCTGGGAAATCCACTTCAAACGCCCAAGAGATTTGATATAGGCTAGTTATTAAAGCTCTTGTAGCCAATGAAACCACCACCTAAGCCAGGCTGTGGAAATACATTTCTTTTGGTTTAAGTAATGTAACAAGAATCCACTCAAAACCCCAAAACATTGCTGAAGATTTCCATACAGGTGTTGTTACCCAGAACAAAGCCATGATGAACAGGTGCCAGGATTCATGGCAGGAAAGAAAAAAAAGAAAAATTGAACTATTGGCAGTGCTTAGGGGCTGAGTGAAAATAATTAGAACATGAAGTACAGTCAGCTCAGTAAGAAGCTACTTTAGCACTCCTTTTGCTATTTTTATTTGCACTGGTTAATACCTTCCTACATCTTAAAATAACTAGGCCAGCTTGTCTGAGGAAATGCAGAACAGGGTGATAATCTCATCTCCGCCTCACAATTCACCAGGGTCAGCACTTCCTAAATTGGAATTACATATCCTGTCCTGTTGGATGATGTCAAATAGCAAGTTCTGTAAATTGCTATGTTTTAATGTTAAATTACAGAGAAAAGTCAGACTTTGGCAAAACACAGTGAACTCATAGTAGTCATCCACTCACTTGTTGGCCTTCAGTATGTCTTTTCCCACTTCAACATTGTGAGATCACATCCTGCCTTCAGCAGCTGCTAGCATGAAGCATCCAAAACTTTCCAGCATCCTTTAGTTATCACAAATTCTTGGAGAAACTGATTAGTATAAGGATTTTATTGCATAATAGATGATAATAGAGAAAGTCCTTCCTTGTGATTGACTAAGCCTGGCAGGCACAATATGCATGTTAGGAATTTCTTCTATGTAAACTACTACAGAAAGCATCAAAATATTCACTTTTTTTGTTTGGGACAAAACTTCTGAAAGATCCTACAGTATCTTCTGACAAGTCATTGGGTGCCTCTGAGCACATAAATTGCACCAAAGTACAGATACATGGAAATTCAGGGCAACTGTTTGTCATCAGATTAGAGTGACAATGATGAGGAAAGGTAGGTGAGATACCGATAGTTGTGGCTTTGGAATAAAAGACCCCAAACAACACCCTGGTATTAATTTATTCCTACAGGCAGGTATTTCTGACTGTGAAGTTCTTATTTTTCGCATGTGTAACTCTCATTGAGTCTTCTTTTCGGAGTGCAGAGCCAGCCAGATTGAGAAGGGAAAAACTGAAGTAACTTAACATAAAGCCATTTGCATTAGTGAGGTAAAAGGCTTGTTTTAATCATGTTTCTCTTATTATCTGAAATAAAAGTTATTAGAGAGCATATTTATTTGGCTTCATAAGAATTTCTTTATTTAGAGTTGCCTTATGAAAAACCTGCCTTTAATGAAAAGACTTGCTTTCCAAATATTCAGTGACTCACGTAATTTTAAACCAATTCTCATTTCTATGAGTGATACTGAAAACAAGAGCAATCGTTCTACTAGAAAACACCTAAGCCCATCCACTTCTCTATTTTCACTCCATTCATACACCATGTAGCTACACCTTAAAAACATTCAGAATAAACATGAATTTGGCTGCACAGTTAAAAAATAATAAAAGCAACCTTACGAACAATTTACAATTTATTGTATCAATTCAACACACTGATGATCCTTCCCCTCCAATCCAGGTTAAAACTGGAACTATATAAAGCCCAAGGTGTAATTTAATTTTCAAGAGTCAGACAGGTTCTAAACATGCCACTATACATAATTCTTGGTCAGAGACATTCCTTTGCCCTTATCTGCATGTACAGGGTCACGCATACAATGTTCAATGTACAATGACCCCAGAGGCTGCCCAATATCATGTTATTAGTTAATGTCTCATGTGCAAAAAACTGCAATTACCTGCAGGAACTAGAGAGGACACCATTTGTTAATGATTTCAGAAAAAAAAAAACAAAAACCAAAACCAAAAACAACCACTTCTTCCCTCTCCTTTGCACTAGAAACATCACATATATATACAATCAGCTAAGACCAAATAGAGACCTGTAAAATGTTATCTATTTTTTTTATTTTCTTTATTTGACTTTGTATAGTGTAATTGTTTCACTACACTATGCATCCAGTTTAGCTCTACACTGTTTGTTTAAATGCAGCTCACACATTATACTAACAACAGACAGAGGATAAAATTTTTCCTTTCAAAGCAGAGTAGCCTCCACAGAATAAAATTTAACATTTTACATTGAGTAGAGAGAAAAATTTACAAGAATTTAAAGCTTACTATAAGATGCTATCTATAAAAAAATATAAGCACAGAACTCCTTATTTACACCACTGAGGCATACAAACTTCTCTCATATAATTCCAGATACCTGAATGAGTGTCTGTGGAGGAGCCTGGCTTTCCTGTACTCCCTCTCCACTTGCAACAGAGACAGAAATAAATTTCCTAACATGTGATAAATTCCTGTCCTCCCTCACCACCTCTAAACCAAACCCTTCCTTCCCCACAATATCTCAGTGAGACTGAAAGGTGCACATACAATTTCTTTCAGTTCTTGATTTATTATCTACGTGGAGACAAATTACAGTTGCTTTATAAGAACACAGGACAGGAAGAAATGGCCTGGGCTGTCCCACCAAGACAGTCCTCTCCTCAAATCCCCATGTTTACTTCCCCTGAAGTATTTGTAGAGAGCAGAGAGCAGTCCTCCTCAGCCCTCATTCTGTTAGTTCAAACAAGCTGGGATCCTTTGTTCTCTCCTTATAAGACAGCTCTGTATTTTTCTGATCACCCTAGCAGCCTTTTTTTCATACTTACTCCACGTGGAATTAATCTTCTAGATTACATTGACCCAAACCACACATATTTCTGTGGATAGAACTTCATTCTGACTTTTTACAGCAACAATACTACTTCCAGGTCCACTGTAAACACTTGGTCTCTCCCTTTGCATCCTGGTTGTATTTTTTTGGTGGTGTCACACTGGTGAATCACAAACCTCTCAAATTACACAAGCAGACATCAATCTGTCTTCTTCATTCATGTTTCCATGGCACAGCTTCCAGCTAGTCATGCCTGTCCCTTGGCTACAACAGCCTTAATGAGTTAAATGAAACAGGCAACAAACATTTTTGTCCTAGCTTCACTAGCTGAGATATTAAACACGTACTGAGGTTGTGTTTTCTCAGGGGCTCTTTCCAAGCCTTCCCCAGGATCAGCCAGCCCCATTCAGAAGGATAAAGCCATCAGCAGCACAGGGCCATAAGGCTAACCTGGTTCTTCTCACCAAGAGTAGCCAGAAGTTTGTGCTGTCTCTTCTTATTTTTTTTTCTTTTATTTCTGAAATATTTTGTTCAGCTTGCCACAAGGACTGAAACCAAGAAATCCAAACAGTTTAATGATACAAAGTGGTTCGTATTAGTGTCTGTCTTGTTTTTCTCTGTAGTTTAATGGATCAATATTAATGAAGAGAGAAGCTATAAACATCACTAATGAGGATGAAGTCGAATATCCCTCACCAGAGCTGTAAGAGCTTGAGCTTGCACCAAATGAAGATGACATCCACTATTAAAGGCTGCATTTTAATCCAGCCACAATAATAAAAGTGAAGTTAGTGCTATTGGTAAATTTTAATAGATGATGTCTTACAAAAGCAGCCTACTTGAAATTCAGCCCAAAGACTAAATTAAAGTCAAAACCCTAGTCAGTTAACTGTGCTATAACATGTGAAGAATTGATTTTCTTATTTTCAGCTGTCAGACCTGCTACAAAGAATGAGTTTTAATTCTGGGGATGTTATTAAACTCCTTGCTTAACTGGCAGAAAAATGGAACCACTAGCTAGGCAACAGTGGTGCGGCTGTCGGAGTGAATGACACCTGTCAGAGTATGATGAATGACCCTCTCTGCCCCACAATCCCCCGCTCTGTCACTCAGGTGAGGGCCATTAATCTTCATTGAGGGCCTGTCAGGCCAGGCAGCCACGACGACAAAACGTCTTCTCGCATTTGCCGCCACCATGCACGTAACAGTGCGATATTCCTATTGTCACAGCGACGCCGAATTAACATAATTTATTATGACTTTCTTCCCCCCCAGCCCCCTCCCCACCCAAAACCCAAGTAGGGGAGAGATGCGATTAGACAGATGGAGGGTAGGCCCAGACTGCCAGCCCTGGAGCCCCCCGCAGTGCTTGATGAGGAGTGGAGCATCTCCACAAACCAATCAAAAAGCTGGCAGTTCAATTACAGAGTAATAAAGGGACATTCATCATTCAATTAGGCACCTGTCATGGTTTCACAAAAGGGAAAACTTCTAACCTGAGACTCCAGGGAGAAGATGCTACAACCAGGAGGCAGAGAAATAAATGAAAAAAGGACAAAGTCAATTACTGGCCAAACCAGACAAAAGGAAATATGTTAAAATAAGGGAAAAGTTATCCCTGGGCAAAAATCAGAAAAGTTACAAGACCTTACAAAGATTATAAAGGGCCAGCATTAAAAGAGCTACGTCTTGCTATGCAGTGACATGCACACTATCAGTTTTCCCCCCTTGCCACATTCAATGAAAGCTGAATGTGATCATGAAGAACGCTTTAGGGAAACAGGATTATGGTTTAAAAGCTCCGATATTGTTACTGCACACACCATCTTTAAAAAGAACATACCTATTCATCTCACCTCGTTGCTGTGCCTTGTTTCAAATGCCATAAGCACCTGGGGTTATTCCTGTTATCATGTTAAAACATTAGCAATTCCACTAACCACTGACAAACATAGGTAAACCCTTTTTGGAAACAAAAAAAACAGAAGTCAAAAACAAACAGAAAGAAATCACTAACATGGTATATAACTGCCAAGCCTTTGGCATGTTAACCAGAGAAACTAAGCAGGCTTCTTTTATTCAAAGTTATTTTGTTCAATTTATGTGCTTCATAGTTTGCAGAAGCCAGATCTTGAAAGTTATCGAAAATTAGAACATGGCAGAGATGAGATTGTTTGTCAGGCAGACTGGAACTAATGTGGATTTATCCTGTTCTGCAGCTGCAAATAACAGGTAAAAAAAAATAATAATATTAGATTGCTGAACAGCTGCTTGTGCAATAAACTCTGTTAAGTTGATTACCTGCCTGCTAAGAAGGTTTATAGTAAATTGCAATTCTAACATTAAATTACCAGAGCAGCTAAGGTTGGATTTGGTTGGAAAGATGTAAGGCTAATCCAAAAACGTTCTTTAGAGGTGATGAATGAAACCCTGTACAACCAGCTGGAATGGCTTGAAAAATCTAGAGAGTCTTGATTTTAATCCAACACTCATTTTCAGACGGGCTGTTCGAATCCTGGTGCCTGCTTACAGAGAGAGCACAGGGGCACGAGGAAACCTCCATTTATCACTGTACGAGGGTAATGCTGCCTGTCTCCTCATCCCCCTGCTCCATCACAGTGAGCCCAGGAGCACGCCACACTAACACAGCTATAAGGTTTCCAGGAGACAAGCTAGCTCCTGTGTGGGGTTGCAGTTTGATATGTGCATGTGTCAAGTCGCTCATGCGTGGGTCAGGATGCAGCTCTGAGTGCTCATCTCAAATCAGACCACAGGATTTACATCTCCAAACTATGTTAATGTTTATTTAAAACAATTTAAAAATTCTATCTGAGCTGATGTAGAATAAAAATAAGGGAACTCTTTGGGAGTATTATGTCAATTAATGAGGAAAATATTATTGTCAGAGAAATATTCTTGGGTTTAGCATATGACTAACTCTAAACTCGAAATATTTACAGCAGTAGTCAAAGCTGGTCTTGCTGGGTAAGGGGCAGAAATCATCATTCTGCAGTGCTTTCTTTACAAAAGGATCTGAATCTACAACAGGGTGCAAAATAACATGAACTACTGATTTGTGTGTTGAATACATTCTCCCATGCCTTTCTGTATTTGCATCCCAGGGCCTAATGAAGTTCTGATCCGACATAACAAAGAGGCTAACAATGCCTATGTGCCTTGCCCACAGGACTGCTGCAAAGATAACTCTGGTAAGGTTTTAAACTGGCTTGGAGATAAAACATGCTGCGTAGCATAAATACAAGCTGTGTATTGTGTGCTGTCCTTGTTACACTATTTTGAAGAAATCATCACAGACTGTTGAATCAGCTTTCCTTTAACACCAGACGCGGGTTTTTTTTGTTTTCCCCTTCTGATATAAATACATTCTAAATACAAGCATGCAAAATCCAGAAGGTGGAAAAGAAAAAAAGTGCTAGAATTGCTGAACCTCATAATTGTAATTCCTTCCCTGTCCTTCCCCCTAGAAAATATAGTTTATCAATACAGTGGTTGCCTTTGAGATTAGTCGCAGTGTCAAGATTTTCAACAGAAAAGAGGCAGGGAATGGTGCATGTGTCTCAAAGGTGTTTGATGGTATTGGCCCTTGAGGTTTTCTACATACAGTTCCACTGCTGCTGTGCAATGGTTCAAAAAATTGAAAGCCAAGGGTCCAGGGAATAGATTACAAAATTAGTAATTTGTTGTTCCTGCTTTGATGTCAAACAGAAAACAAACAGAAATAATAACCCTTTCAGGAAGTCTAAAAATAACAAAATAAAACAGAGTCAAAAATACCACAACTGGTTTCAGATGCAGAGTTGCAATTAACAGGCTCCAAAACCTCCAATTTGCCTTCTCTTCTGCACAAGCATACATTATAAACAACCTGGGAACTCAGAGACTAAAAGCAGAGATTCTCAGAAGTCCTGTAAGAGGGACAGTCATGGAAGAGGGAGAAGAAAGAGCATGTCTATAAATTCCTAGTAGGTCACTACTATTTGAAATTCTGTTTTGCTATATAATAACAATATAGTATCACAATAACTTACTGAACCCTAAAAATTAATTAAGAACTGTATAAATTATTCTGAGTTTCCAGTGCGGTAGCCTTTAACAAATTAGGTTCTCCAAGACTGTCATGTCAGTGATCTGGTTTACTAAGTTTTAATAAATGCAGCAGAGTTATCCAAATGCTTTCAAAGAGCACAATTTACCTATCTTGTTCCTGTGGATACCGTGCAGCTGCCTCAAGAAACAGAATTTCCCAGGGAGGAAGTGCTACCAGGAGTACACGTCAGCAAAACCACAACAGGAAAATGAGGATACAGGGAATAAAAAAAAGGTAATCATATTGAGACAAAAAGGGAAGACGGTAAAGTACCAGGACAAAAGCAGGATGAATAATTGATGAGCTGGTGGTTTACAGGAGAGTTTCATTAATATTATCCTGCAGGTTCATTAAGCACTGTCCCAGTCTTGTCTTCAAAGGTTCCTCCTGAGTTTTGATTAGGTGCTGCAAGTCTTTTGCTTAGACATCAGAACTTCAGGCCTTCTGTGGTGACAACCATTTCCTCAGACTCAGTCCATTCAGCCAAGCACCTTTAGGAACTGGTTTTTATTCCCCTCCCACTAATCACAGGTCCCTAACCATGACAGCAAGTCTTAGTAAATAATATATCAAGATAAATGATAATTGTTCTGTTTTAAGTGTCTCCTAATGAGCATCATAAATTAAAAATTAATATTGCAAAGACTGTATGAATAGCATCAATGCCATAAACAGAGCAGCAGGGATCAAGAATGCAAATGAAAGTGAAATGTGCCCTTATCCACCCCCTATATGAAAAAACTCTGGAGCCAGAAGACTGTTAGGCATTACAAAGCTAATAAATGGCTTTAATGAAGTTCTGTAACAGGCAATTTCTTCTTAATCTTCCCTTCACCTTCCAATATTTGGCTCTTCTAGATTGTGACATTTCCTTTGTTGTTTTTTTCCTCTTCAAACCATCCCTCAAGAATTATTTGTTTCTTGTGTGTGTGCAAGAGTAATCTCAAATTAAAGCATTCTGCTACAGCAAAACCTGGAGAATGGGCTGGTTAACAGATTGCTGATCCTGATGATCATGCAGAAAGGCTAAGGCGATTTGGCAGAAGCCATTCTGTTGTGTGACGTTGCTATTACCATTGTGCCTTCTATTCAGGGAGTGCATTCAAGTGGTGTCTTTTTCTGGGTGACTGAATAAGGTAAGCTTAGCTACACCCTTGTACCTCCAAGTTTCAGCTAGAAATAAAGGAGGCAGCTGGAATTTTTACCCTTCCTTCTTCCAAAGCCTCAGTTTATTCAATTTAGATGTAAGTGAAGTATTTGCACAAGCAGTGTTTGCATCCTTTTCTAATGGCTGGACTAATCTGTAGCTGAATCCCACCACCTTCAGTTCTGTAAATACTGAAACTGATCCTTTTGAAGCAAATGTCTTTGAACACTGTATTTGGATCATCAATTGTTCCTAGACAGTAAATCAGATCAGACTTTGGAAAACAAACAACATACTAAGTCAGTAAGCAATGAATGGCACAAGGTACAAGTTTGTGAAGGAATCTGACACTAGAGAGGATTAGACCACTTTGATAATTGGCTTCTTTTTTTTTTTTTTTTTTAAAGACATCTGGCAAGTCTTCTAGTCCTTGTCCATAACCAACAACCAGGGGTGTGCAGAAAATAAGACTGAATCATTCAGCACAGACTGAATCAGTAAAAATGTCATTTCACCACCCATTCTATCCTTTATCCTAATTTCAATCCTCTCTTTTTTTCTTCCTTGTCTTTTTGTCCCCTCATCTAGCAGCTCTGAGGTAAGAAAAAGCAACAATGTGTTAGCCTGCTCCTTAAATTATAGCAGACATTGGACTACTTAATTTAAAGAAAGAGAATATAAGTTATACATTATGAAGAAAAGCAATTACTGAGAAGAGGCTACTTTTCTGTCTCTATCATTGTTGAGCCTAAAGCAATGGAAGTGCTAGTCACTACTCTGTAATTAAGGCTGAAGTCTGCATTTCAAAGAAGTTGAACTTCTTTCCATGATGCACCCTGTACAGAGAATATCCCCTTTAAATCACAGAATTACTTTGGAGAATTTATAAATATTCCATTTCAGGCTCACTTCTATGACAAAATTAAGACAGCCTTGCTATTGTATGGTTCGTGTTGAAATAAGTACCAAAATAACTCAGATTTGAAGTGCTGCAGCAAAATCTCAGCATAACAGAAGTACTTTTTTCTAGAGAAAACGGTTCTCTTACTTTCTCTTGGACACTGTCAGACAAGACTGAGACACTTCTTAAACAGGACATCAGTGGTATCAGAGATAACTAAACTATTTCTTAACTTCTAGAAATTCAGGGGTTTTTAAGTTTTGTGAGACATTTATGGTCCCCTAGTGTTAGGAGCTTCCTTGGTGGAAGTCTTCTTCCATCACCACACCTCAACAATTCAGAATTGCTTGCCTGAGTCTGTTGCCCTGGCAGAAGCACAGGCAAAGCCATTAAAAGCAGAGAGTCATTAAAAGTTGGAGACTAATGTATCTTTGAAATCCAATTTCACCTCCTTTGGGAAAACAAACAGTAAAATCCATTAACCATAACTGTATGGTTATCTCAGGGCTTCACGAGATGGAAGAATTAGTGGCATTCCAAATTTCAAGAAGCCTGGATTTGTTTTAAATGTGATTTTGTTTCTAAGGTACTTGACTTGATAATTTCATCTTTATTTAAAATATTACTGTAATGTCAGTAACCTTTAGATTACTAAAGCAGTCCAACCACAGCAAGTTCTGTTTTAGTCAGCTGGTGATATCACTGCAACTACACTTCATTTATTCATGCCAAATCTACAGCAGCTGAGGATCTAGACTTGTCTGTTTGCTCCCTTGATTTTTTTTTAAGCTGATGAAAACTGTGAGCATCATACCCAAACGCAATTCCTCTTTTCTAACAACGACTGGTTTTGCACTGGCACCCTCAGGTTTGATCTGTGCTGCAGACACCTGCTCTCAAGGCAGTGAACTGGGACCACTGACTCATTTCATAAGGGCCACTGAGCAGCTGTTACATGATAGCAACTCCCAGGCAGTACTGACCTGTAACAAATCTGAGCTCCTGACCCAGAGGTGAAAGGCTCTCTATCCAATTACCAATCCCCTGAGTCAGACACTACTGTTTTGTCTTGAAAACACAGACAAATACATGCAAAAGAATAAAAAAGAATGAAGTAACACAAAAGTTGCATCATTGTTCATATTTTGCTGTGCACCAAATCTTGGAAATTAGGTATATCACAGCCACCAGCAGACATTCTGGACTCTGCACCCATGTAAAAAGCCTATTAAGAGGGACAGACTGAAGCAATATTCCCCCTTCTTTCCTCTTATATCCCTAATAGAAATAAGACTATCCACACAAGATTTCCAAGAGGAAAGAAAAGAAAATGGTCGATTTCATGTTCTCCCTTTTGAATTCATCTATGTAAATAACATTTTTTATGCAAATGGCTAACTTGTAAGCATAAAAATACCCTTAATTTGTGAAGTAAATAATTTCCTCTGCCTGCAAGTTCAAGAAAAAAAAGGACACTTCACAACTGAGAGTCTGATGAAATGAGCTATAATGCTACTCAGTTAGGGCTCAGGGAAGAACACACTTTTCTTTGGTTCTATGCCACTCACATTATTCTTGACAGTGTCAGTAAGCAGCAGCAAAAGAGCACAATCATCCTTTATTTTTACTACTACTAAAGCTGCAAGAGAATTCTTCTTTTCTTCTCTTCCAAATATATATAATAAGACATCTACCTTAAGCAGCAATAATAGAAAAAGCTGCCTTAATGATTTCATCTTGATAATTTAGTGCAATTACTACATTATTATATCAATGCCTCTTTTAAATTGTCATAATACAAGCTTTAACTGAGGCACCTTTTAACAAAGTTAAGGAAAAAAGTTATTCGAAATGAGTCACTGAAAGTTCACTTTCTCTTTTAGGCTTCAAATCATGCCACGTGTAGCCCTCTGGGTCCAGGTAGCTGTGGACTGCAAAGCTCCAGGCTGAGTGGCAGCCTGCCATCCATCTGCCCATCTTGCCAGCATCTTTCTCTGTCCCACCCTAGAGAACAGGAGTCTGGTAGAAAACATGCTGACAAGAGAGCAAATGAACAAAAATGCTGGGCAAGTCCTAATTTCAAGCAGCAACTTTACACTTTTTTTTTTTAAACCCCAAACAAAACACAGTCTTTTGTTACTATTTCCAACAATTTCTACCACAATGGCTGTCCCTGCTTGTAACAATGACAGTGGAGCCACTTGGCCAAATGGAATAATTTTTGTGCACTTGGCAGAGGTTTCACAGAGCTGTTGCGCTACAACCCATTAATACTCTCACCTTCCCAGGCCCAGACAGCCTTGAAGGCAGCAAAGCCAGCACTGAGAAGAAGAGCCCAGGGGTTAGCATAGGGTTGGGATCTCAGTTCCAAGCCCAAGTCTGTGAGGCTGTAGACAAGCTTTTTTCAGCTTCCCCTTTGCTGAGAAATCATAAGGGCATGAGTACCCTTCTTAAGCCATATTTTGGATTATACATCTATAAAAGCTAAACAGTGCTATTTCATAAAAAAGGCACTCTTTTTTTATGTGTGCACTGGAGAACTTCCTTGTCCCTTGTGAGTGGGACCACTTACATAACAGAAGTAAAAGGAACTCTCTTCTGTGACTTTTGTGCACCCTAATGCACTGTGCATTCATTTCCAGAGTAGCAGTAAGCAACATGCAAGAAAAGGAGCAGTAATGCTCTGAAGTCTCAAGGGAAGGAGACTTTTTTTTTTTCTTACCAACCTTTGTGGATTAAACTGGAGTCTAACTTGGCCTCTCAGGCTGCAGGCTGGGGTCAGCATTTGCCCCTCAGAGGGAGCTGACTTTGACATGGTGAGTTAGTTTTTGAAGAAGAACCGTGTAATCTCCCTCCTGCACTCACACAGCTGTCAAGAGGGGGTTGCAAGGAAACCCAATGCAAAATTGCACCAAACATCTCCCCATATTGTCATATCAAAACTAAACCTGAAATCATGGTGTCATTTACTCCCCTCAGATGAAAGCACAATGGAGAGCATTCAATAACAGGTACACCATGGACACTTGCCAAGAAATTATGTTGCTCCATAAATGTTTGTTGGGAGTCTATCACATTCAGGGTCATTCACACTTCAAAATATTGTGTGTATCACTGATATTGATCTCTGTTTTAAGGATAAGTAGCAGACCCTCCTTTAATATTTGTATACCTTAACTTGGAAAACATTTGCAAAGTGACTTGTGCATTAAAAGATTTTAAGATAGACACTGAAAGAGAGCATGATGTCTATAGACCCAAACCTAGGTTCCCCTCTATTGCCATTTTTTAATTTTTATAATAGCATTTAGCCTTTTGGTATCTCATCCCTCCCAGAGGGGCGATAAACTTGCTTTAAAGAAATTTACCTTCCTTGGTATCAACCTTAGTATCAACCGTATTTATCTCCAGTCTAAAGACTGTGGTTTGGATTTTTCCCAGCTAAAGAAAGACAGGATGCCATGTAAGCAATGCTTACTGACTTCACAAGGAGGAAAATATAGTAGAAAACTAGTCTTGACAAGACTCCTAAGCACCTAAAGCTTTGTGCGCAGTAATCAGATCTTTTCCTACACAGTATTAGTCCATGCCAGCAGCCACAAAGTGAGCCTCAGAAAGCCCAATACAGTATTCACCAAAAAATCAATGCGGGTTGGATCAGTCCCTCAAAAGCCAGAGGATTTGATTTATTTTTAAGGAAATGCATTGGTGACAATCAACAGGGTTGGAATGATGAGGAGGGAGCAGGAAGGGAGTGCCTTTCAGCCTATCTACTCTATAAATCAAGCATATTTTCCCCCAAAATAAATATATAAATGAATGACCATTTAAAAACTGATTTGAGTCAGTCCAGAAGGAATAATTTTTAAGAAAGTTGTTAGTGAATGGAAACAGGTGGCTATAATTTGAGTTAAACTGCAACCTTCACTGTAGAGTTTGCTATCATGAATACTATAACAACAGATGCACAGTTGCACCTTGGGATGAATTCATTATGGCCTGAGAAACATAATCATGCCATTCAGACCATATTTTGTCCATATGTTCGTGTGGTTTACACCCCTGGTTTATTGGCATTGTACTTGGTTATATAGCAGGAGACTCCCAGGATCATAATTTGCACTTACTGTTACAATTCAGGAAAATCCCTCTGCAGCGCGGGTTTCCCATTAAGGCACAGACTCCCTTTCAGAGCAGGGAAGGAAGTCCTGGGTCACAGCCTTTGTGAGCACTGACAAAACTTAACATGACTTAACATCACTTCAGAAGCCCCTCGTACAAGAGGTGTTGCACACCTCAAAGAAGAGAAAATAACCTGAAGATTACAGGGACTACTGTTCAGGACATTTTGCAATTATAAAAACATAGATTATGCTGCTATTTTATCCTGTAATTTATGGGATGAATATTGTAATTCATTGAATATCATGACTTATCTTTTATTCATATAGTTACTATTCCATTACCAGAGAGGGAGGTTTGTCAAAGGTTAATTATTTTAAATAGCTCAGGCAAATTTATTTTGATTTGTACAATTTTTTGAATACTCAGAGGACTATATATTCATACTGCCTTATGAGGATTCATTTTTTTTTAAAAATAATATTCCTTGATTATAAAGTCAGATTAAATAATTGTTTTTGGAAGGACCAAACCCAGATTCTTCCAACCCTAAATGTAAAAAAGCTAATAAAAATTAGCAATGTTTTTTCTCCCCTTTCGGTTTTACTGTAAAAAAAAATCCCTAGCAGTCTTACATTGCTGAATTATCCTTCCCTCCAGCAATCTATTTAGAAGTAAAGAGCATCTTGCCACAATCTCAAGACCTCTGTCCCCAGGGAAAGGACTATTCATTTTAATTGCTTCCAAAGCACCTATCACAATAGACTCTTGATCTGTGCTTCAGCAATGATAAAAAATAAGTAGGACCATAATATTGAGCTACTGATTGCTCAGAAGTTGCCTACTGTTCTGTACCTCTTGGTTCCTAGAGGTGCTCATTTGTTATCAACTGAGACAGCCATTCATCTTCCAGCACCTAAGGTAAAAGTAGAGATTTTGGCAATGATCAGCAGATCCACTCAAACAGAAAGTGCTCTGAACATCACAACATTGTGCTGCAGAAACATCTGCCTTTCTGCTGACCCACAAGAGAAGCCTGATGGCAGCTGGAAAAATATGTCCAGTAGAAGGTTGTGACATGGACTAGTGTCATCAGGATGGCATTACACCCCTAAGGTCTTTTAAACACAAAACTTATCTTTTCTCCTTTTAAGAAAACATCACTTTGCCTATTTCTGTGTCTGTTTCCCTATAAGCAAAGTGGGGAAATTGATACTTAACCTGTAGGAGGGCTGGAAGTTTAAATCCATGCACAATCAAATGCTGTGAAAGCCTTAACAGAAAGTGCAAAGCAGGTGTTCAGCACTTACTGAAAAAATAATTACTATTATACTGAACTTCTGATGAGCCTGCTGGAGTTTTAACAGCAGGGAGGATGATTCTCAAGGTTTGAGGAATCTTCATCTGGAGCATTTTCTGTGCTTTATGTTGGTACCTAACTAGTAAATGCTGCTGTTGAGACAGAAATGCTCCTTGGGAGGGTGCAGTATCATATCCAGGGAGACACAGCTGCTGTGTCAGCACACCTGTGTCTTGCAAGTCCAAACTAAAATTCAGGCCAGGAGAAAAGCATGAGGTATAGTGTGAATCAGGCTTCTGGAGGGGGCTTCACTTTCAGCAGCTGTGATAACCAGGAGGCCACAGCAAGTAGCCCATACTGATAGGGAGAGATCAGCCCCTGTGCTGCTGACAGGAGTGGTGCTGCCTGAGAAGCCAACAAAGCACTGAAACACCTCTGCCAGTCTCCCTCTAGCCCAGCCAGGCAGCGTGGGGCACAACACCAGCCAACCCATCCTCCTCCCATGCCAGGCCTTGGCAACAGGGCATGGAGAAGGGTGGTTTGGGGCAACAAGGAAGGGAACAGGTCCTGTCACCCACCATGGCTTTAACATAGCTGCTCTGCACCCCTGGAGATCTTCACCTCCCTGCTCTGTGAGGCTCCCGTGGGGGAGGCACATACGTCTTGGCAGGTCTTGGCCACCCAGCACCATCAGGACTTCAAAGCCAGCTTTCACTGGCTGCTTCCCAGCTCACCACCACCTCCCCCACGGCAGGCAAGGTTGCATTCAAATTCTGCCCTCAGACAACGTTGTGCCTTATGGGCCCTATGCCAGCATCTGCTGTGACTTTAGCCAGGGAAGACAACTGCCTAAAAAATCTACCTTGAGTAACCTTGAAACCTGGTAGTTGGAAAATAAAGCAATGTCCTATTGTTCTACGGTCCCCCAACCCTTCGTGTTTTCATAAACTCTTGGACAATATTGGGGGTGGGGGGAGAAACGAAAAACTCTGGGGAAACAGCTGATTAGATTCTGGCAAGGCGGACCAAACATCTGCTTCAAACAAAAGACATCTGCATATTTCACATTTATTTTTCATAATTTACAGAAGCAACCTGCCAAAATTTAGCAAGGGAGAATAAACTAGCACATAATTAGCTGAAGTTTGCTTGCTTTAGAAGTTATTAGCATGAAGCCCAGTAGCTCACCTGGGAGGACATCAAGGAATGTAGATAACTACAGTTTGATTTTGTAAATTCAATTTTCGATCTGCTGTGCCAGGCCAAAAACCAACGTTGCCACGCCAATTAAGGCAAGCCAGCAAATGTCCTGATGTCCCCACGTCACACAGCTGTCTCAAAGGCGTTGATAACAGTGTTTATTAAATAAGGATTGATTAGACAAACATTTTTTTGCTCCAGTTTATGGGGTACAGAAGGCTGCAGGTCAAAGAGCAGAACAACACCAGGGGTTTTTTTGTAAAATCAGGAGGCATACTATGTACTGTGTGTATAGATGGTAAAACAAGTTCTGGGGTAGTTGGCATGAGAATTTTTTGAGGCAGCCAAAGCGTATTCTTTAAAAACACAGGGAAAAAGAAATATCCAGGAATGTATATGCCCTCAGTGAGCTACACTTACTCAATTGAATTTTGCCATTTATTGTGTAATTTGATAGCTAATACATTTCCAATTTTAATAGAGTTAAGAAGAATAGCATGGAATCCTGAGGTTTTGAAATTCTGCCTTGAAATCAATAGGTGCTTCACTAAGTATTCTTACTAACTCAGTATTTGGCCTGTAAGGGCAATAAACAGAAACAGGCAGAACTTCAGAGTGAAAATCCTGCCTTTGCTACAAATGGGAGTGAAAAATAGAAAGAAGAGAAGAAGAAAGAATAGAAGAAAAAGGGAAGGACTTTCTTGCAAACCCCAAATTAAACCCAGGCTCATAAAGCATCTGCAAATCTTCTGGATGAACCAAATGGAGGTTTGCTCTTCTCTCTCCAAGGAAGGATTTATTATTTCAGACAGAAACCATGGGAAACTCACTCACTTGGACTGAACTCTGCTCCACATTTCAGATTTATTTGAACCTGAATATCAGGGCAAAACACAGGGAGTGAAAATTTAACTGCCAAAAAATTTCTGTCAAGCCCAAAGGAACACAAATTGCCAGACTCAGGACAGCTCTAAAAGAATTTCAAGCCCCTAAATCTGAGCTTTATGGATTGCACCTTTTCATAGCAAGATGAATCCAAGGCTCACTTTCAACACTGTAAACTTTGTAGGAGTCGGGGGGAATATATGAGAGAGTGAACTAACATCAGTCAGATCTGGGAGGGTTAAGCTCTAAGATTTTGCATCTGAATGCTGGAGGATGTGGGCAAGCATGGTCACAGAAAGACTGAAGTAGGAACCTCTTTGTGCCAGACTGAAACATTCTCACCTAAATGCAGATCAGCACTCTGAATCATGCCCATCACTATCTTAAGACTCTTTTTTCCCATGCAGACTTAGTGTAATTGAATCACACAATCAAATCCATCTAATTTCACTATACAAGTGACAATCCCTGATATCATCATCTCTGCAATATTAAGTCATTCAGATGCAGCATTTGGACCTGCACGAAAGCTGACTGGTCCATGATAGCCATCTTTTATTCTGAGTTTCTGTCTCCTTTGCTACCAATACATTTGAATACCATCATCTCCTTTACAGCTGAGGAAAACTGAGGCCTATAGTAGCAACACAAAATTACCTGTTGGCAGAGGCAAGAACAGGCCAGATATCCCACTGCAGTGCCAACAGCAATTGCAACATTATTTTGCCTTTTAAAAAATGAATATTAAAATAAATAAATAAAAAAATGCTTCAATGGAATTAAGTGACTAAAAATGCGTGAAAACCTACATTTAGTGCAGACTATGTCTAATTAGAGATGCAAAAAGTAAATAATCACTCATTTCAAACATGTACTTAGTTTTTATTTGAAGAAATTCCTAATCTTGTTTGTCTGAGGGATTCAAGATCACTGCTCTTGTTGTGGGTTTATTAAAATAGGATTACTACAAAACTGAACTGCTTCTTCCAAAACTACTCTATTTAATCAAACATTTGGAAGTAAAAATATAATTCCAAAGAGTTAGGAGCAGCTCACTAAAGATATCAAGCTGGTACTCAAAATCTCGGGACTTTTCATTTTGCAGTGAGAACACTGGAAAATTGATCTTCCAGCCAGCCTGTAACCAAGCTTGTGTTTACATGTTTCGAATTCCCCAAAACTTCATGTTTTATCCAGACATAGCCATTCTGAACAAGTCCCATCTAACTTGAAATGGCAACCAATTCATTGCTGTTATGGAACTTTTCTAGAAAAGAGCTCTTCCTTCAAACTCCACTTACCTCCTTACTGTATTTCAAATGTTCTTAGCCACTTCATTTACTCACATTTAAACACTTTCAATTTGGTCAACACAGCTGACGCATTTCCACTGCCTTGCTTGAAACAGTCACAAGACGAGCTCCTGTTGTTTGCTCAAACTGCTAAGCCTGCCTTGATGCCAACTCCTTGCAGCCCCTCTATCTCTGACAGAATCATAATCTGCAGAAACACTGAAAGGTTGAAATAACTTTTTTTTTCACTGCTCTGGACATAGTGCTAAAGGAGCAGAAACAGATAAGGACATGGTAAGCAGTAACAAGCATTCATGCTCATAGAATGGATCTGTTGAAGTACCAGTTGTGCCTGCAGTAGCTTCCAAATAGTGAAACTGTGTGGATCCTGTGGGGGTCCTTTTCTTAACATTATGTTGGATCTCGCACATGTGATTTCCTTCTCCTGCCTTGTCATTATTAATTTTGTTAATTCCTTTTAATGTAATTATTAAATTAAAAGGATTAAATGTTTAATGTTATTCAATGTTTCATTCCCATACATTAATTTATCATATGTATATATTTATTTTTAATTATTTAATTAAATATGTATTAATGCGGTTTAATGACCAAAATTCTCCTGTGGATTAAATAGAAAAGGAGGCATTGAACATAAATTTGTAGAGTAAATAAACAAAACACAGACAGCCTTGTAAAGCAGAAAGAAAAACAAAGTCCTCATGGCTGATCTGTTTCAAGAATGTTACGAATGGGAAGCATTTACTATTTTAAAAACATTAATCATATACTCTCTCTATTTATTTACTTATCTATGTTCTTCATGTAAATCTTTCTTGAAAATGCATAAACTCTTCGGAATTATAAACAAAAACTGAAGTCACATCTGTTATTTCACCTGTTCACACTGTAATTACTAACTTTGCTGAAAGCTGAAGAATTAGAAGTTTTCATTTCTATTTGCACCTTTTAGGTGGGATGAAACTATGTCATATTTTGGTACAGAAGTATATGAATTTCCACAACATGAGGTAGGCTGTAAACCTGCCTATATTCCTGCTCTGACCTCATGGATGTTTGGCACAAGTTTCCTCACATTTACAAGACAAAAGACGTGAGCAGCTACACTGTGTGGCTGGGCATTAAAATACATAAATGGCTAATGAATTCACATTCCAATGCACCCTATCATAAGCTTCTGACTACATAAACCATCAATCTTGTATCACTGTTCCATGTTGTGTCTTGGAAGACTAAAAATGTAGACAAAGTCAGAGAAGAGCTACCATTGTTTAGCACAATACAAGTAGGAACTAAATAGTCTCTTCAATGTCCTCACTATATGCCTTGTATTTTCCCTCTTCTGCAAGCTGATTTTAGTTTACTTTGTCATTTCAGAAACCCTGCACAGCCCAGCCTGATGCTTTTCCTTAGTTTCATAAAGAAAAGGCCGAGTAATTTTTTTTTCTTTTTTAACAACTTCACAGGACTGGACAGGGCCTGACATAAGCAGAGACCCTTTGATGGTACCCAGAAATCACTAATTGTCATCTTATCACTCTCTACAGCTATGTGACAGTGAGATAGGTGTTTGTCTCTTGTCCCAAGCAATGAGAAATAGAACAAGAGGAAATGGCCTCAAGTTGTTCCAGGGGAGGTTTAGAATGATAGAGTGGTTTGGCTTGGAATGGACCTTAAAGATTCCAATTCCCTGGCCATGGACAGGAACACCTTCCACTAGACCAGGTTGCTTCAAGCCCTCTCCAACCCAGCACTGAATGCTTCCAGGGATGGGGCAGCCACAACTTCTCTTGGCAACATGTGCCAGTGCCTCACCACCACTCTGGATAAAGAGTTTCTTCCCAATATCTAACCTAAATCTCTCCACTTTTAGTTTTGAATGGTATTAGAAAAAATTCTTCAGCAACAGGTTCTCCAACACTGGAATATTCTTCCCAGAAAAGCGGTTGAGTCATAATCCCTGGAGGTATTTAAAAGACTTATATATCTGGCACTTAGGAGACATGGTTTAGAGGTGGACTTGGCAGTGCTGAGTTAATGGCTGGACTCAGCCTAAATGGTGAGGTTCAATCTTAATGGACTTTTTTAACCTAAGCAATCATATGACTGTCTAAGTACTGTGAGAAGAAATAGTTGCTAGTGATGCACCTTGATGTCATACTACAGATCTTTCAGTGATGCCAGACTTCTGTCCTTCTACAAGTTTATTTTTACTCACCATTTGAAAGCAGAGAAGACATTTATAAAAAAAAAATTGTTTCCCACTGTGAGGGAAAACATTTTTTAATGAGCAATTAACATTCTCTGACTTCACAAGAAAGCCCCACACAAGTCCAACACTGTTTATTTTGTCCCCTCCCTGGAATAAAGATCAAAGCAAAGGGTAGTTTTCAACTCCTGAAGGAAAAAAAATGAAGTAAAGCATAGCTGCAAAAAGCTCAGAGTGCCCTTTCTAGATCTCATCAGTGCCACAAAGACAGGTGAAGAGCAGTGGTCATCCTACAGGCCCTGTCACTACAGACAGCAACAAAAGGACACAGACAAGTGCAGCAGTCAAGTTTGCCCGTGACTGAATTTCTTTCTGGATATTATCTACAAAGGCAGGTGTGGCAGAACTAAACACACTGAAAAACTTCACATTGTACACCCTTGAGCTCTGGTATTCTGGGCAGAGTTTGAGAGTCCATAGGTTATGAAGAGGACCTGGTTTTATATACCAGCAGGTACTAAGTTTGGCTGCTAAGCATGTAATGACACTCTGAATGCAATTCAGTATAATGAATTGCAAAACATTTGATCATCTCCCAAGATCCTTTGGTCACACAGAGCCTGGGAATATGCTTATATACCTTCAAATGCCTGTTAAAAGGCCCACTAACTTCTCCTGCAGCATCTCATCATCTTGCACAGCAATGATTATTCTGTTTTCTTCTCCACTGCATCCACAGGACCATTGCTAGGCTAAGGATGTGATGAATGTCCTGAAATAAGGGCAAATATACATTTCCAGAGTTAGCACAAGTCATTTTGGAGCAGGGTTGTAGGCTGTCTCACCAGCAGCAACAATTGGAAGATTCAAGAAGCAAAAGCAGGAAGGTTGCAGTTTTCCAAACTTCCTTCTTCCAGCAAGTGCATTTAAGACCTAAAGTGGGGTGGCGAGAATCTATTGATGATAACAAAATCCATGCTGATCAGCCCTTGCTCTAGCCCTTGCTCTTTCTCTCTGAAGGCACTGGGCTAATTCACCAAGATTATTAAAAAGGGCAGGCAGCTCTGGTTTGCAGCAGAGCACCTGCTTCCATTGGGAGGCAATCCCCTCAACACTGCTCCAGCTGAAGCTGCAAAGTCAACTCCAATTTGAAAAGAAGATGCAGGTATTGTGCTATCTTCTTTAGGAATTGCAATGACCAAGGCTCAGATGCCCTGAAATCCAGTTCCTCCTGACCAGAGGACATGAGCATTAAATGATCTGCATCTCACTCTGTAAAAACAGCATCTCCAGGAGCAAAAGGCCTTCTCATGTGCCAATCTGGTTCTGGTAAGGGTGTCATCTGGTCATAAATATTCCTTGGAGATCTGCTATGCAGTCACTGATCTGAAGCAAATCTGTTTGGACTACAGAATTTTCAGCACAATATCACAAGCTGCTGCTGCAGTGCACACAGACCTAAAGCAAGGGGGATTTTTTTTTTCCATCAAAAGATCTCTTTTGGTGAAAGCTGAACAAAAACATCACATATTGATACTTCTGTAACAGAACAAACTGAAATGAACACCAACTGAAGAGGACAATAGCTATGCCAGATGACAAACTGATACAGTCATCATATTGATCAATACCAACAGCAACCAGTCAGTTCCTCCTCTTTGCTGAATTAGCCATGAATAATTGTTTAATGACAACAAAAATGTGTTAAAAACATGTGTCTCAGTGGCAGTTCAGAATGGGAAACTCAGAAGTTCACATCTGAGGAGTGGGAAATTAAAAGAAAAACAAAACAAAACTTGCTAGGAAAGAATAAAAAAAAGATTTAAAAAACCAAAAATGCAACAATGTGGTAGTGGACAAAAAAAAAAAAAAAAGTAGATTAAATACTAAAAAGTAGGAACAAGTTTGACAATAAAAATGCATTGCATAATTCAGGCTTGTAGAAGAGTATGTGAACAGAAATTATGACAAAAGCTACAAAATTCAACATGATCACTTGAAGGGTGGAGGTTTTGCAAGCACACTACAGAAAAGGAGAATCTCAAAACATTAGAAATAAACATTGAAATTTTATGCATTGAGTTACAAGCTTGTTTATAGGCTTCACATGGTCTTGCATCTTTGTAATCCTAAGAAATCAGACAGCTGCATTGTACACATGGTATTTTCAAGTGACAGTGACATTTCCAAAGGAGAAATCTGTTCAACAATTTGGTATTTGGGTATCTGTTCTGAGACAAAAGCATCCATATCAATCCCGGTTGGAAGAAAAAAATCATACCTAAGGCTTCAAGTACAAAACCATTAAAAAAGGGAAGGCCTTTTTAAAATTACTTCACATTGACTGATTTATCTTTATAAATTATTGTAAGCAGGTGCCTATATAAAGTCAGGACATACAAGAAGAAAAAGGTTGTTTTTTCATTTTTTTCTAAGTTTCAAACAAGATACAGTCAAAAATAAAAGAACAGTTGAAAGCTTCAATTAATAAAAAACTGAACTTTTCATGTTTAAAGGGTTTTTCCACATCTTTATCAGTCTGATTTTATCTTTCATGCAAGTTCCCAAGTAAAAGTATCACACCATTATGCCAGGAAGTGTGGGTTGTCAGGGGACAAAGAGAGAGGAGCTCCAGAGCAGCAGAAGAAATCAGACACTCCTGAGCTTGGATTTTCCCTGACTCCTTTTCTTTACATAGCTTCTGCCAGGAACTTACTGTAAAGTTGGGAGCAAAAGTACATCCTCTGTGCAAAGGGTCTAAAGCACCTTGGTCTGGCAAAAACTCCTCTAAAAGTGAACCCTCAAGCACCCACATGTATTTGCACTCCCTTTCTCTGCACACCTGAAAATTAAGAAAGTCAGGGCCTGATCCAAAGCCCACTAAAAGGGCTCATCAACAGCAACAGACTCCAGACCAACCTGAAAAAACAAAATGCTTTTCTTCAGACTGAGAGGCATATTGATGTTTTTCCTACATTTTTTCAAGCCTCATTAAAGCCACAGGTGTGGGGGAAACTGTAACTAAACAGTAACAAAAATATTAAAGACTACTTCACCTATGGACCTGGGATGGGAGGTTTTGTTTGCTTTTTTAACCTAAATATTTCTTTTGGAAGCACTAGAAATGCAGAGAAAGACAAAAGAAAAAGGATTACCTCATTTCTGTCATGATCTCATTTTTTATCATAGCCACTTAGTCTTCTGCAAGGCCTGGGGGCACTCAGGAGACTGAAACACTTTAGAGAAGAAAAGGTAAGGGGTAAAAACTCAAATTACAGACAAAATATCTATATAGCTTGTGCCACTTCTTCCAAAGCTCATTTCATGTTTGGGCCTTCAAATAAGGCTGCCCTTCATTGGCAGCAAAGCTCCCGTATGAGATCCAATCAGAAGTCTATCAGACCTTCCTTTGAAGCATTTTGTTTTTCTCTGCAGAGATTCCTTCACTGACTTACCCCCCATAAAAATACCTTTTTGCAACCTGTGATAACCCTCTGCCTTTTTACCTGAAGTTGGTCTAGCTACAAAAAATATGGCATATCACTGAAGTTATCTGAGAGACCTTGTGGTGGTAAGGTTTACCTTTTTCCAGAACCACAGAGGGAATTTCTTGGGGAAAACCACACCACCAAAAGGGCCAGGGTCATTCTGGGAGTCAGTCAAGGTGGTCATTGCTACACCTTGCTTTCCTCGTATTTCTCTGAACACCTGTTGTCAGCCACACAGCCCTCTCCTGACCCACATCCAGTGGCTCCTTTTGTAATCTCCAGTGAGCAAACCTCCCGCACATTCTTCACTAAGATTATCCTGTGTGTTACACCTGAGGAGCTTCACACTTTGGAACAACTGCCAGACACTCTGCTCTGTAGCAGTGAAGGATTTCAGAAATGAAGGTAGAGAATTAAAAAACATGCAGTTATTTCCCTTGCAGGTGATGGAAATAAAGTGCTTTCTGTGGCCTGGTTTAATTTCACTTCAGACACGCAGATTTGTCAATAAAAGAAGACAAGATAAATTTTCTAAGAGCACTAATCAGAAGTCCATCAGGGTTCATAAAAGACTTATTTCAGTAAGCTTTTTACCAGACCACAGATAAACACAGAACTTGCAAAAATAGAGACAAACTTCAGCGTAGTCCAGTCTTGCAAGACAAACTTATAAACCCCAATATTTTCCACTATTTATTCCTTTGATTTGTTCAGGACTATACACTTCTCCTAGGGAAGAACATCTTCATACAGTACCATATTGTGTGGACTCTCTGAGCTTCACCAACTGGTTCTTCAATCACCTAAAACTCTCCTCTATACCACATGGAAAAGGAAACAAAGGTTAAGTCTTTTACACAGAAAGCTGCCAGAAGAGCCATCAGAAAAAGGTATTTACTGAAATATGGTTAAACTGAAACTATTATAATTTTTATCAGTCTTTGTCCTCCTTTATGCAATAGTCCAGGTCCCTTAGACTGTTACAAAAACAAAACTTTAAATTTAAGTGGGGTAAAACAAATACTTCATAAAATAAAAGTAAGTGTGCAGATTTACTGTTTTTAATAATTTCTGGAAAACTTACCTAGACTCAAGAGACTTATCTAGAATTACTCTCTCAAAGCTTTACATTTGTATTCTGTTGTGGATATTTAAGCACATTTGCACTATTAGCTTGAGTGCTCAAGACTGAAAAGGGAAGAAATGTTTTAAGATGATAGTATACTCAAATTTTACATTTTATTTCTTCACCAATATTAACTTGGTGCCTTAATTTAATTTTTTATACAGTGGCTAGGCAGAAAGCAGAGCTGTTTGCAGATAGACCTGTGAAGTTTTTTTGTACAATACGTCTCCCATCACACAGACTGGAATAGTATTTCAGTGTAGTGTGTGGGGCAAGTACATAGTAGTTCTCCAGGGCCAGATTTACACTGTTACTTTTTTTGGTACCCTAATACTTTTGCAGAGATGGTCCAAAGTAGTTAACAACAAAGAAAAATTTGTTTCTCAGCACTGATGCTAAAACAGCGTGATAGAATTTTCCCACTCCTCACAGAAGGAACTCCAGAAGTCCAACAAGTTTTTAGAGTATTTTGATCCCTAAACAGGTATTTTTCTCATTCCAGAAATCACTTCCCTGCATCTGATTTTTAAAAGTCTCTCATAGCCCTGAGTACTTATCCGTAAGTGAATATTCTGCAAATTCAGTCATAAAAAACATAAACACCTCTTTTCTTATGTTGGATAAGGGAAGGTATAACTTTATGATCATTTTTGATCTCACTGAAACCAGTAAGGTTTTGTTATTTCAGAGGGAGAACTCTTCCTTTCAGCAGAGATTCTGATCACAAATTTTCCCCACTTCCCCCTTCCCCAAAGGAAATATTCATCTACTGGCATGCCATAAACACACTTTTGCATTTGTAACAAAAATGTAAATGATTCAAGCAATAGCAGAGTCTTGTGTGTTCTGGCAAAACCGTTGATTTTCATCAGAGAGAAAGTTTTGGCTCAGGTTTAGAATACAGTACATTCTTTGGCACAAGGGATTTGCAACATCTTTGGGAAAATGCAGACCTGGGATACCTGCCTAGAATGGCCCAAGAAACATTTACCTTACCAATAAAAACAGAGGCCCACTTAACTATTTCCCCTAAGGGACAGGTATTCATCTAATCACATCTGGAATCCTTTCCAACTTGGTTCCTGCAGCTAATGTTGCTCTGTCATGATATGATGGTTTAATCCTAGTTATTAAACTGCTTATTCTAGTTGATAATAAAAAAATGTGGAAAAATGCCTGCCTGTCAATGCCCAAGCCTCAGAGCAAACACCATGAAGTGGGCCCCCTGCTTTCTCTAAGCAAACAGGGAACACCATTTGGAATTTGGAGTCACAAAGAAAAGCTGCCAGATCTAATGAAAATATTGGCAAATTTATGAGGGTGGGTTTTTTTTAATCCCTAGACAACAAAAAACCCAAAAACACAACAACAAATCCCCGCTTTTGCAAAGCTAGTTTTCCTTGCTATGCACAAAGAACTTCTTTTCAGTGGTCTCAGCAGACAAAATATAACACATACATAATGCATACATAATGTCTGAGCCAGCTGTGATATACTTTCACTCAAAATGTTTTCAACAATAAACGATTTGTTAACAGATGCATCAAGTTCTTCATGATTTTACAGGAAAAAAAGCAAAAACCACAACTCCAAGTCTTCATTTCCCAATGCTTCATTAAAACCAAATATTTTTAGATCCAAACGATAAAGCTTTGCCAGCAGCCTCTGCTGACTAATAAGCCATTTTCTGTTGAAAACACAATATTGATGTGAAAATTGCCAACTAGCTTTTTTCAGAATTTTATTTATATAGCTATAAATAAAACAGACATACCAGATAGACAACACACCACATGTGAAAACAAATTGAACTCAGTAAAGCAAGAGGTTTCCATTTCCAGCAGCACAAACCTGAACCTTGTCCACACATTCCACAGTATGGGACTAGATGGATTTGTCAAAATCCAGCAGCACAGCCCAGAAGTAATCCATAACACAATTCATTCCCTGCCAAGCAGTACGAATGTGCACTAATTTGATCACAAAAGATAATAACCTCTAAAAATCACTGACTTCAAATAAAGTCTGAACTGTTACAGACAAAGTTCAGACTTTTGATTTCTGGCCCCACATAAAATTCTTATTTCAGACTTCAAGGTCAAGGCCATAATTTCATCACTCACTGTCCCATTTAGAATATGTTTTCTCTCACAGTTTGTTCATCCAATTCATTCATCACAAATAGGCATGGAAAACACTGTGGCACTACTGCTTGGAGGCTCTACTCCAGACACTTTGACAATACCAGGTCTCGTTTCCCTCATCATGCCAGTCACTTCTGATTCAAGATGTAGAAAATAACAAGTCAGAAGAGCTCTGTGAAAAAAATATGCAACTTTCCATCCAAAATAAGATATTTTCTGGTCAGAGAAAAAGATGCTAATTTTCCACCTGTTCCACTATTATTTATTGTTAATGGAGGGAGATTAGAACAGAGCTCTATTCTTTTTGCTGCAGAGGTTTGATTTCTAAATATCTGGCAAAAAGTACATCTTAGAGCTAATTTTACTGAAGGACTTCAGTTTTATTAACTTTAGAGAAGTACTACTGTATTATAAATGATAGCATCTACTGTCAAGATGATTATGAGTTTATCTTTTGATAAACTTTTTATATATATTTTTATATATAACTTTTATATATATATATATATAACTTTTTATATATATCTTTATATTTATCTTTATATATCTTTATATCTTTTTTCCTTCCTATGAGACAAACAGCACATCTGATTGTACATCTGTCCTGGGGTGACTTTATGATGCTTGTATCCCCATTCATCTGTTTAGCCCAGAAATAAGTTTAGCACCTTTAAGACTGGTTCTGAGAGGGAAGAGGGGGAGAAGCAGTGTGGAGTTTGTTATCAGGAACTGCACCTGCTCCCCCACATTCCTGCTCCTGGACTGTGTTGTCTGTGGATGGACAGACAGTGGGACAGAGCTCTCCTTTGCTTTTAGCTAGTTTTTTTAGCTAGCTGAGGCAGAGAAGCTCCCCAGACTATGGTTGTTCTTTTCCTTGGAACTGTTCAAACCTGGACAGAAAACCCAGAAGAGCACCAAGACCTCATGCCTGTGGCCCACCAGGGCTCAGCACGTGGCATTTCCTGCACAGGAGGGACTGATCAGAGACTGAGTGAGCCGAGCTACACCCTACAAAAAGGACTCTCGGAATTTGCACTCTCTTCAGAACAATGGGAGGTTCCATTGTTTAATATTATTAATTTTTTCGTGGTTTTGACTACTTTGCTTGTTAAATAAACAGTTTTTTCCTCATTTCTCACAGGAGATTTACCTCACAAACCTGTTGGGGGAAGGTCTGCTTGAATTTGCTTTCTAGAAAAGACCACTTCAGAAGTTTCCTCCCAAAATCTGCCCTAAACCAGGACACTGAAAGACATCTCAGAAGTTGGGAGTCTGCTGTTACAGACATACCAGATAGACATGTAATTACACATTTTTGGCTGTTTCTTTCAGTAATCCAAGTGCAATTCCACAAGAGGGAATCCCTGTTCCTTTCTCAGGAGCATTGCTGGCTGATACTTTTGGCCCCTATCAGGCAGCACAGTTGGAGGCCTCTGCAGGGTGAGAAGCCCAACACTACCTGTCACTGCTGCTGCTGCCATTAAAAGGACTGAGGAAAGTCACAGCAACAATGGGATTTGACAACCTTTCCTCTCAGTTAAAGGATAGAAGGTGTCTATCAAGGGTCATGGTTACAGCGGAGTGTTCCTGCTCTACAGGGCAAGCCTCTTTCTGCCACCAGTTTTGGTCCCCACCTCCACCCCAGTCAGAGGGCTTAGGTTGCCTTGGCTCCATTTGTTTTGCTGGGATTGTTTCCTGCCATTTTAGCACAAGCACCCAAGCTGAAGCAAGAGAAACAGCAGAACACAGGGCCAGGAAGTATCAGCAGGCTATTAGATCACCTCATCCATCTTGTGGTACCTCATCTGTAACTACCTAAATTAGAAATGCAGCCTCTTTAGTCCCATACATAATCAAGAGAGAAAGATTCAGACAGAGTGCGATTCAAAGTGCCCAGGGTTAGTCCTTTCACAGGAGGTTTCAGAATGGAAGCTTCAGCCTTCCCCAGCAGAAGACTGCTGAGATTAACCCCTATAATTAGGAGTGTAGATCAAGCCAGAATGATCCGTCTCTAAAGAAAACAATTCTTGAGTTGAATCATCCACTTCTACCAAGATTTACCTAAAACAAGAAAAACTAAATCTATGCCTAAAAAACTATATCAGGAAACCTCAGGGCAGGAATGACAAAGGCATCCATAAGCTGCACATGGGGTAGTGACATCCTGGCAGCCATCTGGCAGCAGAGGACTCCAGTCCCTCAGACCTGCTAATACCTATTTCCAGCAGCATTTACTCTCAGAGGCAGCCGCTGTTCATTTGGCTCCTGGGCCTTCATGGATTGCCTCACCTCCAATGGGGCCAGAAAGCAAGAATTTGAATTCCAAGTGCCTTTTCAGGTAACACATCAAATTGCCTGCTGCTATGATAATGGACAAATGGGAAAGGTATGGATTAGGCTAAGATGCATCCAGGCACAGATGCCGGGGCTCTGCATTTCAGGTAGATCAGTTCTTTTATTATTTCTCTCTGTTAACAATGAGCAGGACAAATGAATCATTTGACCACCTTTGAAGGATGTGGCACTGTATTTGAGGAACTCTGCATAGCTTGAAATTAATGGGTTTTTATTTTCCTTGTGCTCATCTCAGCAATGTGTGTTCAGGTCACAACAGAATGGCCAAGTCTGATCAAAACATCCAAAACTCCTTAACCTTGGTCCAAGTCTCAGCCATTTAAGCCAATGGTAAAGCTCCTGCTGGGGTCAGTGATCTGTGATCATATTCCTCATTTTTTTTGGCAATCACCACCCAAGAGCACTGCTCCAATCAGAAAAGGACCAAACGTTGCCATGCCATCCAAGCCACATCTTGAGACACGGTATACATTGCCAATAATTTGGTTTTATTTACTTTTCTAGTAAGAAACACAAAGAGTCAGGGTGTGGTGGCAGTGGTTTACTGACAAGCTTGATGTGAGCTTCGTATGAACTGCTAAGCTTTTGCTGAGTAATATTGACACTACGCAAAATGACTGACTATAAAAACCTTTAGACTACACCATATGACTGTTTCAAAACCAATGGCAGCTATTTGACAGATGCTCAGAGGTTCAGAATTTCAGAAGTAGACCTAAAAAAGGCAGATTAATGAGCAGATGATGGTGATGTAGTAAAGTTGCACAATAAATAAAACTTAGCAGATGGCTCTGCAACTATAAAAATCTCCAGATTCCTAGATTAGATAGACAGAAAGGACACTTCCTTTATTTTCTTGAATTATTTCTGCCTTTTCCTCATGACTTTGGCAGTATTGCTGCTATCTTCTTTTTAAATAGTGCAACTTTCCAAATTTATTTTCCCTTCTGCTTTAAGCATAATAGATCTCATCAGACAAACTTTCTACTCTATCACCATGAAGGAAAACATTAGGGCGCACATTCAAAGCTGCATATGCACAGCCCCATGTTTCCTAGGAAACAAGCGATTGCTCATCTCTGCGCCAAAATAAATGGATGCATCAGTTTCAGCTTCCTACAAACATTAGTATTTGGACTCAGGACAGAATGCCAAACACCCCCAGCACACTATCAGTTGTGATTGTCATCATGCTGCCTCTGCTGCTTGTCGGCAGTGGAGGAACCAGCGAGCCGGCAGGAGAGCTGTGACAGATCCACGGCGGAGGCAGTGGTGGTGCTGACCTGAGGACAGGCAGAACCAGCAGCACTGCTCCCTGCTCGGGGCCAGCAGAGCCACATGCATCCCTGGGTGCTCCCATGCAGCCATCTGGGGAGGAAGGAAATCAGCGCCTCCCACCGCAGCACCTTCTGTTGGTCTGTGCAGAGACGGACAGGAGTCGCAACCCAGGAGTTTTGGCTTTGGATTATCTTCACATGGCCAGCCCCAAATTTAAAAACAGTCAGTCTGACATAAACTGAATCTCCCTTGGGTATTTCCACATTCCCACAAAAGAGACCAGATTTCTCTTCTTTCATTACCTCCAGGAGGTTCCTCCCTTTAACTTTATTTACTTTCATGATTTTATGGGATTACTTTTTTCTTAAAACCATATTCCCAAATTGACACTGATGTATTTCTAAATAACATTTTACTTCTGACAATTCCAATATTGATTTAACACTGTATTCCTGGAACCTGACTCTTAATAGCAGAGTTACTGCAATATTAAGCTAAATGCTTGTGACAATTTGACCCTCAACGCCAATACCACAGTAAATAGAACTCTGGCTGATTCCACAGAAAGGGCTATTAAGGAATATATGGGCACATTTCAAGCATTCTGCCATTTCAGTCTCTCAATAGCACATATATTAGGAACTCGACTATCAAAATCTAAATTTTCTGAAAACTCCCTGTCGTCTGAAAGATGGTCATGTCCCCTGACATCTATTAATTGCCCTGGAAATTTCCTCATTATTCAAAATGTCGATTATATGAACTTATTCAATGTGTCCCCTGACATTTGGATAATCAAGGTTGTATTGCATATGGGCCATTCTTGAAAATCTTTGAAGACAACTGACTACCCTCATGAGTAAAGGTTTGCAAGATCAAGCCATATAGCATGTATGAACAACATTCATCAAAAATAACGTCAAAATAATTTCTTGCATATGATCAAATGTTAGTATCAATAAATGGACATCATGGTAATAAGGTCTGAGTGTATAGGTCTTTGCTAATATAGCATTATTAGCACTTGATATTGATCAGCCAGCCAATCTGAAACCTCTTAAATAACTTAACTGCTTTTTCTTTAGAGAATGGTAGTATAAGTTTCACAAAAGGGTACTTTGCAGAAATGTGATAGTTTAAAATTTTCCACTACTTCTTCCCTGTAACTCTTTTGCACGAGTTGCTCCACTTCATCATTGTAAAGTCTTCAAAAACTGGATAAAGGCAAGCTCATTAAAAAAACCAAGAGAAAATAACCAATATACACTGCCAGAACAAAAACGAAACACAGTTTGGAAGCTCAAAAGATGAATGCAATTTTGCTGCCAAGTGAAGTAAGTTACATGACCCCTTTTGTCATAGGATACCCAATTCTGTGAGTAAAAGGGAGAAAAAAAAACGTTTTAACAGGAAAAAAGTATTTGCATGCAGTGTAAGCAAAAGTAACCATTCATTCAACTATTTGTGCCAACAACATTGCTTCTTTAACAAGTGTTTGCGTGTGCAGAGAAAGGTGCTTAATTCTGCTGCAGCCTGGACCTAAGCCAGCTTCTGTACAAATCTTACTCATGGCAACCTATTGGATGGGGATCAACAGCACAACATCCTTCTTGTCATTTCTTCTCACACTTAAGAAAATTCAGGTCTTTTACTTTATACACTGATGATTATATCCTCTGCCCTCACAGCACCGAGGAAGGCTATAAATAAATTTTGCATAAACTGTAACATTTTGTGTGCATCCAAAGAAATATACCATATTATGCAGACTACCAATTTCTTCTTTCTTCATGTGGGCAAAAGAATAAAGTCCTGAACCAAAAAATGGTTTCCTCCACTGCTAATAATTCCTACACTACAAGCAGCATTACAGAGCTGTAAGCCCTGGACAGTCTTCACTCTGGAACAGTCCCTCAAGTTTAACTTCCTAGTTTCACTCATTCCTCAGCTATGCAGCACAAGCACTGCAGTCTAAGTCTATGGAGAAAAGAAGGTGCTTTTACCTGTGTCCCGCAGGTCTTTTGGGTTTGGATCCATTGCCTTGGATCTCACCTCCTGTTTTGGCTCAACAGAAATTTCTCGAGGTAGTTTACAACCGGATGGAGAAGGTAATAAATAAAGCTTGAGAGCACCTTATGTTTACACTGAATATTGTCCATGGATCTACAGTGTAGTGTCATGCACATAAATAAATGCCAAGACTAGCATTCTTTGCTGACAAACACATAAATGAATGTTAGGAACGGAAATTTTTGCTCTCTCCCTTGCATTTTTTTTCTCCTCCTGTGTGCAGCTTGGTTAAAAAAAATAATTAATGGGCCCATGCAGCTAAACATCAGCATTTTAAGGCCTACAAAAATCATGCTGTAGGATGCAGAGAAGAAAGTGTTGCTGGGGTTAATCTTGAGAAAACAATGTATTAGAAGTCCTTGAATGCTGCTATTTTCCTTCTGTTCCAAACCCATAAAATTTGAAAGAGACATATTTTCAACTTAATAATGTTATTTGCTAAATGCACATTACTGGTGATGCCCATCTAGGGATAAGTCCAATCCACAGCACTCCAACATGATAATTTATTCCAGCAGCAAAGAAAAAAAAAAATCTCACTCTGTTCTCTAAGCATTATACACTTTGCTTTGGGGCATAAGCCATACATTCAATTCCCCACCAGGAGTTGCAGCAGATATACTCCAGAGAATTAACTGGGTGGTATTCTGCCCCCTACTATGAGTATCCAAATACCCTGCTGGAGGAGGGTGAGGCTAGGGCCAAGAATTCAAAATTCAAAACCCAAATACCCACCTCACTGAGAAAGGAGGATTCAGAGCCTGCAGCCCTACACCTCTCATCCCTAAGGTGCCTCCCTTTACTCTGGTAACAGGAGAAATCACACTGAGACTGCTCATCTATCAACCACAACATGTGAGCATCATCCATTCACTCCTCCAGCATGTCTTGACCACACATTATGCGCAGGTACAGGAGGACTCCTCCTCAAAATCACCCCAGTGGAGGCAGGCTGCATTCCTGGGGAGTACCTCCACATCAGAAAGAAAACACTGCAGCATTACCAGGTGCCACTTAGCATCAACAAAGCACCTCAGATTATTTTTTCCCCCCACAAGCTTCATCTAAAATCATTATATAACACACAGAACCACCTATGTCTTCCACATAATCAGGGTGGCAGGAACTGCTTTTTGTTCTAACCAGATGTCATGAGGGAAGTAAGAATCCCTATTCCCTCTATACTAATTTCTGTTTAAAAATAAACAGAACCAAAACCAACAAAAAACCATAGCAAGACTTTACAGGTCAGATAAAAACATCCAATTACTGCAGTCAGAATTAGCACATCCTCAGTGTAAAGGGAGCTTTACACAACTGTTCCAACTTCACTCTCTGTTAATCATTACCTCACTTTCCAGCCAGAGGAAGCATCAGAGATATGCTCAGCAGCCTAATTTCTCATGTATCTGACAGTGGTACATTTAAACGCTACCTGTCAGCATCTGAAAGAAGACAACACTTGCTTTGCACACTAGTAACAGGTGACTAATTCAGGCTACAATGCAAATGAAGTATTTGCACAGCCAGTAGTCCAGCCAGATAGAATCATATATCAAGGCACAAGTCGACCTTAGAACACAGTTACTAACATCCTGCATTAAACCCACTCACTATCTGCAGCATCAAAATTTTCAGCCTGCGCACTTATCCAAGATCAGATGAACTAATAACTACTAGAAAGACAATTAATAAATGAGATAAGATCTTCCTTTGGGAAGAACACTAGATTGCTCCATTAAGATTATTGCGGCTGTATAACGTTAATAAAGGCATATCACTTTGCTAATGGGACCATCACTTCCAGAAGATTCCTTCACTGTCATATAAACTTTATATGAATGCAGCTAATTTGAGTTCATTTACTGGCTCATACAGTGCCAGACATCTCACTGCAAAGCCTCTTTTGCGTCCGTATTTTGTAACCATACCCCTAATTGCACTTCCATTTCTGTCCACTTTCTGAGCTGCTATATAACAGCATTTCCTTCCTAAATTAATCTGTCCTTTTATATTTTGAAATTTCTTAAAACAGTCTTTTTCTGAATTAATTTCTCCAGGAAGGAGGACTGCATTTTGTCATATTTTCAGACAGACTTTGTTCCCACAATCCCCCAATTCTTCCCTCCCCACTTCCCCCTCTCTCTCAATGCAATTTAGGTCACTTGAATACAGGCATCTCCAAGCCATGGGTGCAACCAGGGTATCACATATAAGTGACCTACAAAGAGGTCTGGTGGGAGGCTCAGCTGAAAATGTTAATCCTAAGGGATTTAAAGAAACATCATGTAATAAACATCATTCTTTCTTCCCACTCCAAAGTGATCACATAAAAGAATTCAAAGTGCACATCTTCTTGGCTGCATGCTAAGTCGTTGCTTTATTAATTTATGACAACACAACAGCAAGATGGTAAATAACATCTAAAAGTAACATGCAGTCAAAGAGAAAAGGATCTCCCTCTGCTATAGAAAGACAAAAGGGAGCTTCAAATGTATTGAAGGAGCCAGAGCTATAAACAACACATTTTTCACGTCCAGAGGTTTGTAATTCACCCTAGAAAAATTCACCTCCCATAAATTTCAGATTTACAGGCAGATCTCAGAGGAACCTGGAGTAAAATAAGATTAATTTCATGGAAATCTGCTGACAGATAATGGAGTTGTAGTCCAGCCTCCTGGGCACATTCCTTAGGCACCAGGGTAAGTTACTGAGCATTGCTCCTCACTTCTCTGTTTATATTTGACACAATGTGTATTTTTGTGGAAATTAACAACTGCATGCGATCCCTCCTTTAAGCCTCCTATACACACATACATATATATCTCCTTCTAAAACAACTGGTATGAACCCTACACTACTGTTTCTTCAGGAAAGAGAGGTTCAACTGAAGCATCTTCCATTAAACAAAGGTTTGAGCTGGGAAATAATTCTGGACCCATGTGTTTAGTATCCCTATGTGGACAGTTTTGCTTTGAAAGCAAAAAGATTCTTTTACATGACTGCATAAAAAACAGGGGTCAGAGCAGCAGGAGACTCAGGAATTACTGAGCACCAGAAGGACTAAAATCAAAGAGAGAATTGAATTTGGAAAAAAAAAAAATCATATGCATTCCATGAAGGGGTCTTTAGCATTTCTAAAGCTGTCACTTCAAAGAACACTGTAGTTCTTACTGTAGCTACTTACTACAAAATTCTGATCAAAAAATGTATGACTAAGTGTTAAGCACAACAAAATCATTTTGAGACCTTAAAAAAAAAAACAGCCCACAAAAATTTAATTTAAGATAATAGGACATAGGATGTAGAAAGGACCCCTGAGTCACTGAGTCTACCACACAACTACCCTACCTTGAATTGCAAAACTAAGGAAAGACAACATCCATCTCCAACAAGCAGGCTGGTGGGACACTTTGGAACCTTTTCCCTCAAAGGGTCTCCCTCAACTGCCAACAAAGACTTGGGAAACCATAAAGCAGCAGAGCTCCATCACACACTCACTTCCTGAAGGTGCTCTTTCCTCAGCTTCACAGAGGATTTTAGTCGGCCTCAAAGGAGGATATAAACACCAGCCCTGACCAAACAAGACCTCAGGCACAATATTCCTTTCTCAGGTCTTGTAGCACAACCTGAAGTTCAAATGGCTCCTACAGCTTCACACTCCAGAGGAACCCACAGGTGAGCCCTGAGAGCTCCTGGCAAGCTGACAGGGCTCTCCTTGGATTTAGCATGAGCACCCCTCAAAGACGGCTCCTTACAAGTTTCCTCTTGTGGTATGAAGCACACAATGTGTCTGCTTAAAGGAGAAAAGTGTTGCTCTTCTCTCTTTTATATGGTTTCTTCACCAGCTGCCTTCAGATTGCCAGATTAGACCTGGAAGTTTTTAAGTGCTTAATTAGGAGAACCTACTCCAGGTTTGGCTTTGCTCTGCACAAATTTCCTAAACTATATTTATATTGCAAGCTGGATTCCTCTGGCTCAGCCTTCACCACCAGCCTGAGGTGCTTATTTTCTAAATCTCAAAGTGGATGATGAGGAACAGACACCTGCAGAGTATGGCTGAACATGCCTGCTGGCACAGCTGCCCTCAGGAGGGAGGCAGGGTCTCTCTTATTGACAAAGGAAGTTACCAAGAGCAGGAAGTTACCTTAAGCCCCTCAGCTAAGTGTTTCATTTCCAGGTGAGATAAAGCCAGCCCATTTCTACAAGACACTTTTTAGGAAGTTTGACCTTCTCCCAAAAAATTACACACAACTAATTTCTAGCTGTGATACCCATTACAAAGCAGAACTTTCACCAGAGAAACAAGACCTACTCCTTCATACGCTGCCAAATGAAACTTCTGAAAATGTGTTTCTCCTCCTAAACAGTGGTGCTTTCCCACTCAGTAGCTCTGGCTCTCTGATACAGATATTTTTTTCTCACTGTATTCACAGCTGAGCAGCTTGGTGGGGTAAAAGCCTGTACCACATTACGAAGTAACTGTAGCACATAAAACAATTTAAATAATTTCTTTCTTATTTTCTACCCCATACATGAACAATCAGGTTTTCTTTAGCAACAATAGCTTTTGCCACAACCCTAGGGGTGGGAACCTAAACCATATGTACATAAAAAAGGTAACCTCAAGTTTCCTCTTCATAGCTCTGATGTGGAATACCACAGGCACATTTAGTCAATTGTCCTTCAAATGTCTTCTGTACATGTGGGATTTTGTCCCCTTTATGCTTGAGAAGATCTCAGAAACTCAGCTTCAGGGAATGCAGTCGAGTTAGACTCCTGTTCATTTCTGTTAGCTGAATTTATGTTTTAGGCTTGTGTTGGGAAGTGTCATATTGTTGCATGATCTTAGTTGCATGTAAAGTAGTAGCACTCACGCTGGCTTTTCCCTTCCAAGGAAACTGCATTTTTTTGGATGGCTACCACTCAAAACACTTGGTGCTAAATCCAGAGAACCAGCTAAATTGCAATGTTAATTTTGAAAGAAGTGGTGGTGAAGTTTTCATCCTCCTCTTTGTCACACTGTTCCCTCCAGCGAGAAGTTCTGCATTGACAATATACACTGGGCAGAAATAAGTCCCCATCAGAGGAGTGAACCCAAAGGTGTGAGAATCTCTTCACACACAGAATGCTGAAGGTTTTGCTCCTCGAGCTAAAAGTACATCTCAAAAGACTCTACTTCTCTAGGAGATTTACCAAGAGAAGAATACTATGAAAGCAGGTTGCTGAGGTGAGTAGGTGCTAGTCCAAGCCTTGTAAGTTAAAAGTAACATCTCATAATCTCTGCTAAATGTAATGGGTAGTCGAAGAAATGAAGCTAACCCAGGCGTAATGATTAATCTTAGTGTGAGTCATGACCCTAGCAGCTGCATCCTGAACCAGCTGCAATCTATATAATGCATTCCCAGGAAGACCAGACAACAAGGAGTTGTATTAGCACACAGTGCAGATGGTATTAATACATGTACCAGCAGCCTCAAGCTCAGCCAAAAAGAGCAAAGGTCTTCATTTACTAATATTCTTAAAAGGATAGCAATTTGTCTAAGATATTTATTATGCTTATCATAATCAAAGAGCTTGATTTCTAGAATTAATCCTTTTATTGCTAACAAAAAATATTACCATGAAAAAAGGTTGCTAGAGTGGATGAAGTCTCTGAGCAATGCATAGGATTAGCCATCAGCAATACAATTTTTCCTCCTCCTCCCCCTACACAGTGTCAGGGTCATGTAAAGTCAAAACACTAAATATAGGACAACATCAGTGGAAAGCAAAGCAAGCTTAGCTGGCCACAATGGAAACACAGCAGAGGCCAAGGTAAACCCATCAAAACAGCATGATTAGGCTAAAACAACAACAAGAGACTTGTGAAATCAACAGAGAGCATTTGTGCCTTAACCCACTTCTGTATTTCTGAGATTCATTCTGGAGATCTGAAGAGGTTATTGCAAGAAGGAAAACCAGAGCAGTCAGATTAGGACTGCTTGCAGGATCCTCTGAGGGAGATCTACAGGTTTGAAAGCATTTCATGGGTGGATGGCATTCAGGAAAGGCAATGCCCCTTCCAAAGCAAGGGAACAAAAGTGCCTAAATCGGAGCTATCTGGACTGACAAGCCTCGTGTCTCCAGGCAAGCACAGGAGATATGGAACCAGTTTCTTCATCCTGGCAAAGGTCTTTTTCCTGGAGAGCTCTGATGTCACTCAGCTCCTGACTTCTTCAATCTGTCACACACTTTGAACAGACCTGCTGCTTTAGGCTCTCACTGTCTACAGCAGTTTTTTCTTCCCTTCAAAGCTGTCAGTTCAAAAGGAAACGAGTCTGACAATACACTGGACTTTTCAAAGTTTGCCCTCTATTTTTTGGTCATTAAACTGCCACTGTTTTTGGTCTTTAAACAGCCACTGTTTATTGAGAAGAGGAAGCTGTAACCATCAGGCAAGTTTTGCAGGGCACAGTACCTGGACTTTGTGTTGCAGGAATGGTGACATGGCTGACAGGACTAGGCATGTAAAGGTCTTAAGAACTTCAGTGGCAAAATGGCCAAAGAATTAGAATCAGTATTAAAGCATTTTGGTATTCAGCCTGCTTGTTGGTACAGAGCAGAGCAGCAGTGTAACAGGCTACTACATGCCTGTAAACTGAGTAGAGGAGCAGGTTTAATTTTAGGTCTAATGATTGCTGACAAGTTCCTTTTTATCACATCTTTAGCTTCACTTTAAAACAACATTTGAAAGGAACTAGACATACAGTTTCAAACCAAAACCCAGCTCTGGATTCCTCATCTACTCTACCATTTCCTCCTGAGCTGCCTGTCACTGCAGCAGCTGAATACCAGCCACCCTCACACCGAGGAGTTCAGGTCTCCTCCTGACCTGCACTGCAATCTAGAATCTGTATGGAAAGTACGACCAGCTGGGAATGGTGCCATAAAATTCCATTTGCTGAAGAGGCTCTTTTCTAAATTAAACTAGTTAGAAGTAAGCTGATTCATAAAAGCATGATGCATTTTTTAAAACTCCACTTCTAACCTATTCTCCCATCGCTTGAAAAACATACACCTATTGATTAAGGCCTGTCCTAACACACAGTAGCTCTTCAGTAATGCTGCAGCCAGAGCAATTGTCAATACAGGGTAGCTAGATCATCCAAATAAAATAAAAGCTCTTTAACAGTCATCAAATACAGTGACTGGAGATAGTGGTATAGCAGAAATTACATGAGAAAACCAATGAAAAGTTTTTATTCCTGCAAGCTGGGTTTGGCCCAGCTGAGGACAGTGCCTTTCCTGAGTTAGGCTGTGCAGGTAATGACTCTGTTGCACATGGGAGAAATAAAACAATAGTCAGTAACCTTGAAAAGAAGACATAAAATTAGTTTTTCACAGTAATTTTTCCCCACATTATTCTCAGCAACTTTTTTGAGTCTTTCCATCCTCAGCCCACTGTAAAACAAATACAAGTATTACTTTATCCTCTGTATGTTCCAGGGCACTTGCAGCAGGAATAGCATGAATTCTTGTATTAATCTGTCCTGGATAACAAGTATTTGCTGTGCCACTCTGTCCCCCAGGAATGAATGTCCCAGCAACCTCTGGACCCCGATGCAGGGCCCAGAGCAAAAGCAGAGGCATATGGAAAACTGACTGTGCTCTGAGTCATACTAATTTAAATTCTTACCCTTCCCATAGCTTCTGGGGAGTAAATGGCTCACTATTTACTGAGCCAAAATGGGTCAGAGGCTCACCAAGCTACTGACTGCCACCTCACAGAAAGCTCTTCCCCTCCACACAGCAAATAGTCGTAAGTAGACAGATTCCTTCCTCCCAAGTCTCTTGCAGGTTTTAATGACTCACAGAGAGACCTGATCTCAGTTCTGGGCTCCAGCAGAACAGAAACAACAAAGGTGGCTCCTAAAAAAGATGGCACAAAAGAAGGTACAGTATAAACCAGCACACGTCTAAATGGGCTCAGTGTTGTTAATTTGTAGTATGCTCACCCTCCCACCCCCATAACAGCAGATTATTATTCACCTACAGTAACATCTGTTCCTTTGCCACAGTCTCACCGGTGTCAGAGCTGTGCTGGAGCAACTCCTACATCCCCTTCCAGGAAAATCTCCAGTGAGGCACAGTATTATAATGCCCTGACCATTGAGAGTTGTATATACCAGATGGATACTACCAACCAGAGCACTTTAAGCACATACACCCTACAAATTAAAGCAATCAGTCAGCCTCAAAGAGGAGAAAGAAATATAAGCATGGGGTTTTTTCTGCCAAAAATTCAGCTTCACAATAAAAGCTGCAATGCTCCACTTTCAAAAGGTAAAAATTGTTTCATTTCATTAAGAACATTAATTCTTATTTTTATTTTCTGACTTTGTTTTTGGGGTTTTTTTAATGGCATGGTATACTACCAACACTGATATTGTCTATTTACTATTTTAAAATACCACAGACCTATCTTTATTTTATTGAAACAAATTTATTGTCAGATTCCAGACTGAATTTTTCTTCTGAATTTATTTTTCCCTTGAATCTATCTCTTCCCCACCCTAAAGTTTCAGACTGTGCCACAGAAAAGCAGTGCTGTTTCCTGAGCTCCTTTGTGCAGAGTATATATAGACACTGGTCTAACCTGTATAACTTGAATTACTCTCTTCACCTTTTATCAGAGGTTAAAACACCCTTGGTAAGGTGAGTTAAAGTCCTCTGAGAATTCCTCCCCATTCCTGAGAGATGCTGCACTGTCTGCCTGGAAGGCCCCAGTCACAGACATGTTCCCTGTCAGGGTTGAAGAGGGCAATCTGGAAGGGCTAAGTGAAGCAAAAGCACAATTAATGTAGTCCTCAACCCAGGGGCTGGCCAGGAAAATGAGCTCTATAACAGCTAGAACCTTCCACAAAGAAGAGAAATATACCTGCCTGGCTGCAATTCAAGGTCCTGTCTGATACAATTCAAGGCGGTGCAAGTCATTTTGTGGCAACCACAGCATTGCATGCCAAATTTGTCTCACCATTATTTCACTCTTCCATCAGATCAGGGTGCCAAAGGTGACATGCCAGCAGTTAAGTTAGTTTGCCCCTCAGTTTCTTCTTCCTTCCTGGCTTTTAGTATCTCATCTGACAGCAAGCTGCCAGAGTTTAAACAATCTCAGCAGCATTCACAAACCATATTCTTTTTGTTTTTCATTTTACAAAATTAAAAACATTAAACATTAATGTCTCTTGAGTTTCCTCTCCCCCTCAACCCTCCCACCTCCTGAAGTAAAATATGTTTTTGTGATTCCACATCAGAAGGAAACAATACTCTGTTGTGCCCAATACTTTGTGGGTGTGGGTGTTTTCAGGAACCACATCTGAGAAGAAATCCCAGAGGTTATTGTAATCATTCCTTTCACTCCTGGGTACTCAAGCACAGGATTGCCTGCAATCAATTTGCTCTTGCATCCTAGTATTAAACTCCTTGTGTATAAAAGTATCACCAGCACTTTCCATATTAATCTATGTAGCAATGTTCTAAAGAGCTTTTTATTATGCTGCAAAAAAATTACAATGCAGAGCAAAAGCCACTAAAGCCTACTTGAGCATTACCACCAAATATGAAAGTTGGGCCTGATCCTTCAGCCAGTGAAATGGAGGAGTCTTGACTGCACTCACTGACTTTTCAGGGAAAATTCAGGTACATGTCTCTGTAGTCTACCTTAATCTTATAACAAGTAGGATTACAAATCTACAAAAAACATGACAGGAAATTACATTATGTGTAAAGCATATGAACAGAGATCCTGATTATTTTCAAGCTCAGGTTTTTGTTGGTTTTTTGGGGGTTTTTGGTTGGTTTTTTGGGGGGGTTTCTGGGTGGGTTTCAGCTTGGTTTTTTTGGGTTTTTTTAGGGTTTTTTTGTTGTTGTTGTTTTTGATTTTTTTTGTTGTTCTTGATTTTGGATTTTTTTGTTTGGGGTTTTTTTTGGGGGGGGGTTTCTTGGGGTTTTACTTTTGTTGTTGTTATTGTTTTGTTTTGGTTTTTTTTTTTTTTAATATCAAATACTTGAATCGGCAAAGATCCCAGCATCATAGGCTGGTTTACAAGTAGCCCTGCAAGAGGGTTTAATCCTTGAGCTCTATGCCCTGGAATTTTTCATCTGAAACTACCCCAATATTTGCTAATAGTATTGAATGTACTATTTAGAACTAGTGTTTGAGGAGCACGAGGGATTAATACAAAAAACTTGACACTACTTTCTCACCACGAATTAACTTTAAGGAACTCACACCACTCTTCTGTCCAGTCTTCGCAGGAGACAGAAAGTTTGTCAGGCATTCTGAGCTAGTTTGTTTCCAGCCACACACAGGAAGCATCTCTCCAGAGAGTGTTGCTGGATATTAGTGGAAGTCCACACACAATAATCTTACATGTGGCCTTTGAGAATTTTCACTCTGGTTAACTTTTCTACAAAGAATATATGAGCAGGACGTGATGCTATGTTTTTAACAATTTTCAAAAAGGTTGGGAATGCAGTTGTTCAATTCTAAAAAAAGAATAATAAACAAACTTTCAACTTGTGTGCTAAGATGTGCCAATTGAGAGGACAAAAGTCCTGTGGCCTTGTTTCCCCATCCTGACTGGACATGCACACAGACATT